>NW_021145324.1:65882-94897 GCF_002837175.3 Physeter macrocephalus
CCTCTCACTGTTGTGGCCTCTCCCGTTGCGGAGCACAGGCTCCGGACGCGCAGGCTCAGCGGCCATGGCTCACGGGACCAGCCGCTTCGCGGCACGCGGGATCCTCCCGGACCAGGGCACGAACCCGCGCCCCCTGCATCGGCAGACGGACTCTCAACCATTGCGCCACCAGGGAAGCCCTGTTAGCTCTTTTATTAATGCTATCTTACAGACCCAGCTTCAAATCCTGTCCCCACCACTTACTAGCTGTGCCGTTCGGTGCAAAACCGTTTCCTTCTCTGAGCCTCAGTGGTCTCCTCTGTAAGATGGGGGAACAGTTCCCTGTCCTGCCTTCCTACCACGGACCTCTCGAGAATCACAGAAGATAGTGCAGGGACCGAGTTTGTTTCACTCCCTCCCCCCATTCTTTCCCACTTCTGCACCTGCTTGACACACAGCCAGGGGCTCAATGAATAACTGTCATGTGAACGAACAAATGAAAAGTTAAAGGTGATTTGTAATTTGTAAAGATGCTATAACAATACCATTTATCCTTTCCTAACATTTTGCTTCTGGTTCAGGCACTGTGCTGCTTTAAACACACTATTCCTAATTTTCCCAATAATGGGTGTGAGGATGATGATCATGGTCTTGTAAATGAGGATATTGGGACTGACGTATCCTAGGTCATCCATCTAGGAAGGGACAGAAGCTGGAATTTGAACCAAAGTTGGTAGGACTACAAAGCTAGCTTTATTATCTTACTATTGCTGTCATAATTATTAAATTATTATATTTAATGTTATCAGTACTGCCCATGGTCACAACAGGTTGGCAGGGCTACAGTCTATCTGATTCAAAACTATACCCTCCCTCCACTACACCAGAGTAATTTGGGGAACTATCTAGTTTCCTTTGTCAGTGTCCTCTGGCCAACCAAAGATTTTGGCAGGTCCTTCTCCTCTGTAAAAGTGTCCTCTTGGGATGGCATTTTTACCCCTAGATTGAAACCCCTTCTTGGCTTCTCTGCATAACACAGGTAGAAGAGTTCACAGCTCATCTTATTCAACTGCCTCCTTTTTTTTTGGTCCTGCCGGGATCTTAGTTCCCCGACCAGGGATTGAACCAGGGATTGAACGCAGGCTCTGGCAGTGAAAGCGCCCAAATCCTAATCACTGGACCTCCAGGGAATTCCCTTAACTGCCTCCTTTTACACCTGGGAAGTCCCAAGCTCATGGAGGTGAGATGACAAGATCACACAGAGCCTAAGAACATAGGTTTCCTGACTCCCAGACCAGAGTTCTCTTCACTCCCTCAGGTTGCTTCTGTCTTAAAGTACCAGGAGGGAGCCTCCATGCTGAGGCTAATGGAGGGGCATTTGGGGCACAGACAGGGTTCTCCTCCAATTTGCTGTGTGGCCAGGGGCCAGTTACTGACCCCTCCTGGGAGCCCCAATTTCTGCAGCTGTGAAGTGAGATTGAGAAAATGGGTGGTCAAGGACACCTTGATCTGTATGTACTTCCCCATTCCCCAGGCCCCTGGTACCCACACCCCGAACCCCACTCACATATTCCTGGAGCAGCTGCTCAGCATATTTGGTGAGGAGGCGGGCAAGGCTGTGTGTCTGTTGGATCTTGGACTCCAAGTGGGGAAGGGGTGAGATTGAGGAGTCAGCCTGGGGGTCCTCTGGTGGGAAAAGGGGGGGAGGAATGAGGGCACCCCAACCCCTTGCTTCTTGACCACTTCTTCCAGGCTGGCTCTTCCTGAACCCGGAAGCTCCACTCAGAATTCTCCACCTTTTAAGCCAGGCAGGCTCTGTCCCATTCCAACTGAGGGAAAATAGGGCACCAGACATTTGCCAAACGGTTGTTCTCCCTGAAATGTGTTCCCTGTCCCCAAATCATGGTTGAAATCCTATTAAAGCCAAATTCAAATACTGCCTCCTC
This sequence comes from Physeter macrocephalus, assembly GCF_002837175.3. Lineage (NCBI taxonomy): Eukaryota > Metazoa > Chordata > Mammalia > Artiodactyla > Physeteridae > Physeter > Physeter macrocephalus. The sequence goes on from NW_021145324.1 coordinate 67,808, forward strand.
AGTGCAGCCTCCAGATTCACCCCTCCTTTAAATTAACTTCTTCCTTCTACTTAAGGCCATTTGTTCATACTTCCAAGGCGGTTCTTTTAATATCTCTTTTATCTGTGAGAATCTGCCTCAGCCTGGGAGCCCTTTGAGAGCAGGGCTCATGTATCTCTGTACCTCAATGATAGTTGGTGGAATTCAGCATCATCGAAGCACAGAACTTAAAATTGAAACAAGCCTTTAAGCCCATTTTACAGATTGGAATACTGAAGTGCCATTTCTTCCCTGATGGTCCTTCTGTCCAAAACCGTGGGCTGGGCACCGTACAGTTTCAATGAATCAGCAACCGGCCTTAACCAGCACAAGTTAGAGGGTGGTGCCCCGGGAGGAAGAATACATTTCCCGAGACGCCTAGCGCGCGTGCCAAGGGCATGCTGGGGAATGTAGTCCTAGCCCGGCAACTCCCGCCCCGCCCCTCGCTAGAGTTTGCCCCGCGGGTCCCTATCCTTAACAGCCTCGACTTTAGTCTCCTGTTGTCACTTACCAGCCCCTGTGGCCCAAAGACTTCTGCCCCTAACTTTACCCCTCCCTCTGGCTCCCAGCTCTGATTCCTTCCCGGTACTCAGATAGGGTCCCGGCGTCCTGCCCCAGCCACGACCCCAATTCTCCCCCAGGGTGTACTCGAACCGGTAATCTACCTCCTGAGCCCAAGTCCCTGAAGGCACAGCCCCAGGCCTCCTCTAAACTGGCGCTTGCCCCTTCCCACAGCTCACGCACAACTCACCCGCTCGTTACCTGACACCGGGGCCCTGCTCTCCCCCGCTCAGGCCGCTCCCTTCCCGGACCTAGAGGTGGCGGGGACCCAGACCCCAGCTTCCAGCCCTTCTGACCCCTGCTCCCCTCGGCGCTCGGCATCCGGCCCTTCAGCCCCTTACCCAGACTTCCCTCCCTCCGGCTCATGCTGGCCCCAGGCTGATCCCGGTTGCCTCCACGCCCCCCTACCGAGGAGGGGAGAAGGGGGAAAAGGGTAGGGGCGTGGCCCGGCCGTAGCCAATCAGGGCTCAGACCCCAACAATCTACCACCCCCTTTCCACCCCACCTCCCACCCGACCTCCGCCGCCCCAGGCAGGATTCCTTGGCCCTGAGCTCAGCTCCCTGCATGCACGGCCTAGTCGGGAAGCGAGCGGCAGGTTGTCTGCAGAGTGGATTCGGGACCTGCAGGCTTGGGTTGCCGGGGCCTGGGAGACAGCCCTGAGTCAGATGGGAGGAGAAGGCTCAGGCTCCGACCTGGTGGAAGGCTTGGCGCCCGGGCTGCTTTTCGGAGAAAGCTGGGGAGGGGTGGGTGGTGGAGAGGGAGCAGCTGGCAGGACTGGAATGTGCTGCCCTTCCTCTTGGCTGGGGGAGGGGAGAGCGGGGTGCGTGAGAGGCCAAGGTGAGGGCCCTCAGGCTTAGGCCACACCTGCCCGGACATACACCTCCTGGCCTATCTCAGATGTCTCCTGCCCTTGCTTTCACAGTCACACCTACTAGAGGGCCACCTCACCTCACCTTACCAGACCCAGTAAGAGAACTCTTCTGACACACCCGCATCTACTGAAGGGTTCTCACACAGGAACAAACTTAAGAGACAGGTACAGGGAGTCATACCCACACGTCAGCCCACTAACCTGATGCAGACAAATGCTGAACGGTCTGTACACACTTACTTATCCCCACAAATGGTTCCCAAGCACCCACACTCTCCTGGGCTCTGGGACCCAGAGATGATCCATTCTTGGTCTCTAGCCCCCTGAGGAGCTCACAGTCTGATGGGGAAACGACAGACAACAGCTTGTTATGGGGTTTGTGAATGAAGAAACTGGGAAGGAGACCTGTGTGTCTGTGAGTACATTGCCATGTGCAGACAACTGCCAGAAAAAAGGAAGAAAGAGATGAACTGGCAGAGGGCACAGCATGTGGGGCCATCACACACTCTTTTTTTGGAGGGGGGTTGCATTGGGTCTTTGTTGCTGTGCGCGGCCTTTCTCTAGTTGCGGCGAGCAGGGGCTACTCTTCGTTGCGGTGCGCGGGCTTCTCATTGTGGTGGTGTCTCTTGCTGCGGAGCACAGGCTCTAGGTGCGCCGGGCTTCAGTAGTTGCGGCACGTGGGCTCTGGAACGCAGGCTCAGTAGTTGTGGCGCCTGGTATTAGTTGCTCCGCGGCATGTGGGAGCTTCCCGGACCAGGGCTCGAACCCGTGTCCCCTTCATTGGCAGGCAGATTCTTAACCACTCCGCCACCAGGGAAGTCACCATCACACATTTTTTTAACAGAGACTGTTGTTGGGTATTTACTATGTGCAAGGCACTGTTCTAAGTTATACACGTATTAACTCACTCCCATGTTATAGCTGAGGAATTAGAAATAAGTGACTTGTCCAAGGTCACTGGACAAGAAGAGCTGGGATTTTACCCCAGCAGTTTGCATCCAGAAGTGCTGTCATAACCACCTTCCTATACCTTAACCCCTCTGAACATAGTAACACCAAAACACACAGACACAATAGCCACACCCTTGAAACACACGCACACATAACAACAGAAATTTAGACGGTGGCATCTGCTGACAAACACAGCCTCAAACAAAATCAACCAAGACACACTCATTTTAAGTAAACCTTCCACTGAAGTAAAATACACACAGGGAAAAGTACACACATCATAAGGGTACAGCCTGACGAATTTTCCAAGAGTAAATATGCCCTAGGAACCAGCACCAGACTAAGAAACAGAACATGACCAGTTCCCAGAGCCCCCTCTTAGCCCCTCCCAGTCCCAAGGCTGACCACTATTCTGATTTCTCACACCATTAATTGGTTTCTTCTGGGTTTTTTTTTGTTGTTTTGATTTATATATTTATTTATTTTTGGCTGCGTTTGGTCTTCATTGCTGCGCCGCGGGCTTTCTTTAGTTGCGGTGAGCGGGGGCTACTCTTTGTTGCGGTGTGCAGGCTTCTCATTGCGGTGGCCTCTCCTGTTTCGAAGCACGGGCTCCAGGGGCACAGGCTTGAGTAGTAGTGGCTCTCAGGCTCTATAGCGCAGGCTCAGCAGTTGTGGCGCACAGGCTTAGCAGTTGTGGCGCACAGGCTCAGTTGCTCCGCGGCATGTGGGATCTTCCCCGACCAGGGCTCGAACCCGTGTCCCCTGAATTGACAGGCGGATTCTTAACCACTGCGCCACCAGGGAAGCCCGCTTTTGCCTGTTTTGAACTTTATATAAATGGAATCATACAGTGTGTAGTGCTGTATCTGACTTCTTTCATGAGACTTGTCCCAGTTATTGGGGGTAGCAGGACATCACTCTCCTTTCTGTGTCCTCCATGGTATGAACAGGCTACAATCATTTTGCACTCCCCTGTCGATGGGTTGTTTCCAGTCTGAGGCTATTATGAATAGAGCTATGAACATTCCAGTACAGGCCGCTTGGTTCTGATACCCACGCATTTCTGTTGGGTGTTAACGACCTAGGAGTGGAACTGCTGGATCATAGAGTTTCACTCGAAAACCGCCAGCTTTCCAAAGTGTCTCTACCAATTTACACTCCCCCAGAAATATGAGGGATCCAGTTGCTCTACTTCTTCGCCTCCACTTGGTAAGGTCCGTCATTCTCACTTTAGCCATTCTGGTGGGTGGAGAGTCAGTCATATTTGTAGTGTCTGGCACGTAACTGGCACTCAGTCAATAGACTGTTGAATGAATGCGTAGTTGAACAGTGTAGAACCAGATAGCCTGGCGAGGGGGACACACACCCACACCCACACACCCACACCCACACACACACACACACACACACACACACACACACACCCCGTTCCAGGGACGTCCCCACGCGCAGTGGTAGCACACACAGGACACACACCCTCTCTCGCCCCCTGGCGCCCACGTGGTCTGAATGCAAGGCCGCAGCCCCACCGCGCGCGTCCAGTCGCCCAGCTGCCCCCAACCTGCCTCTCGGCTGCGGGCAGGGGGCGCTGCTCGTCCGGGTGCCCCGAGGGGGCGGGCCCGGTCGGGGCGGGGTCGGCCGGCTTCCAGGCCTGGGCTCTGGCCGCCCGCGCCGCCCGGCCGCTCCGGGGACGGGCCGGGGCGGGGCGCGGCGGCAGGAAGCGGGGCGGGGACTCGCGGAAGCCTTGGGGAGCGAGGGAGGGCGCGGCCAACTCCCGGAGAGACGACAGGCCGAGAGAGCGGTGCCCCGGCCTGGCGCCGAGCCTGAGCCAGCCGGACGGGAGGCGGCCCAGCCGTGGGCTCGGCCTCGGCCCCAGCCCCGCCAGCATGGCCGGCCGGACCGTGCGGGCCGAGACCCGGAGCCGGGCCAAGGATGACATCAAGAAGGTGATGGCGACCATCGAGAAGGTCCGGAGATGGTGAGCGCTGCCCCGGGGCCAGGGACGGGACACGATGGGCCACTCCTCCCCTAGATACGTCTACCCTCCTTCGCCAGCTGTGGCCCCCAGGTGTTAGGTGTGCCTCCCAGCTGCGCCCTGGATCTGCAGGGCTCTATCTTCCTTCTCCTGGCTACACCCTGGGGTCTACAAAGCGTGTTCCCCAGCCCTGCCCTCCCGAGGCTGGAGCCCCCATTTATGCCCCGCCCCCTGAAGCTTTGACACTCCTTTCGCAAGTATGCAGAGTGATCTTCATTGCTTTGGTCCCCAGCCGGGCCCATAGTCGCGCTCTCCGTGTATATACCCCAGGGGTCTGCAGAGCCATGACCCCAAGTCACACTCTCTCTCTAGAGGCACCCCCCATCTATACCCTCGGGTCTGCAGGGTTTCTCCCTCTAACTATGTCCCATTAGCAAAACTGCCCCTACCCTCCGGCACCACCACCACCTCTACAGGTATCCCCAGATGTGTCCAGCTCCTGGGGTGGCTCTCTCCTCAGGCCTCTCTGACCCAGTCCCCCCACCGTCCCACAGGGAGAAGCGCTGGGTGACTGTGGGCGACACTTCCCTTCGTATCTTCAAGTGGGTGCCAGTGGTGGACCCCCAGGAGGAGGTGAGCAAGTTCTCCCACACCAGGCCTTTCGTCTGTGCAGCCTCAGGAAAGCCCCTCCCCACCCTGGCCTCCACCTCCAGTCCCCACTCAGACCTCAAATGCAGGAGCCCGGACAGATGTTAACAATTAGTAGCAACTCCGCCTCTTCCCCCACCCCCACACCAGACCCCGCTCCCCACTACTCCAGTTCAAGACCTAACCCAGTGTGCACAACCTGTCCCCTCATGCAGGGCTTTCTGCTTCTCTGTGCCTCAGTTTCCTTATTTGTACAGTGGGGGCTTTGCAAGTGCTAACTACAAAGCTGACTCTGACCCTTAGCTCTCTAACCCCCAGGAGCGACGGAGGGCAGGTGGCGGGGCAGAGAGGTCCCGAGGCCGGGAGCGGAGGGGCAGGGGCGCCAGTCCCCGAGGGGGTGGCCCTCTCATCCTGCTCGATCTCAATGGTATGTAGGGATGCTGAGATGTGGGGGGCTGTGGGGATTGAGGGAGGGGGCTGGAGGCCTCAGGCCCAACCCTTTTGGCTTTTGCTCCCACAGATGAGAACAGTAACCAGAGTTTCCATTCGGAAGGCTCCCTGCAAAAGGGCACCGATCCCAGCCCTGGGGGCACCCCCCAGCCCAGCCGCCCTGTGTCACCTGCTGGACCACCGGAAGGGGTCCCGGAGGATGCTCAGCCCCCACAGCTGGGCCAGGAGAGAGGTAGGACCAGGTGCCTCCCAGGAGCTCTCTCTTGTGAATCTTGTTCTCTCCAAGGTCAAAGCCACCAGCTTACCCCTCGACCTGCTCCCACTCCTGTGTTGCCTCCTTGGGAGGCCTTCTCTGAGTCCTGTGGAAAGTCACCGCCCTTCCTCTAGGGACTGTCTGTCTCCTTCCCCTGGCTTCTTAGCATCTGTGGATAACTTAGCACTGTCTGAGGTTTTCATGTAAATTTAGCTTTTTACTAGTTAAGTATCTTTCTCTGCCACTCCCACCTCATGTCACTTCCTGAATGTTGGGCCCATATCAATCTTGTTCACTGCTGTATCCTCAGAACACCATGGAACACATAGTAGGTGCTCAATAAATATTTGCTAAGGAATAAATAATCGTGATAATCATAAGAGTGATTAATAATAAGTGATAATAACAGCTAATATTTATTGAGCTCTTACGGTGTGCCAGGCACCCTTCTAAGCACTTTCCATGTTTTATCTCATTTAATCCTTACAACAACCCTGTGAGGGTTATGATCTCCATTTATAGATGAGACCCCGAAACCCAGAAAGGTTCAGTAAGTTTCCCAAGCTCACACAGCCAGTGAGCCAGGGTCTGGGGTATGAGTCCTCCTCAGCTCCTCTTTCCTCCCATAGAGTCAATCCCCTGTCTGGTCAGATTCACCTCCCCAATGTGTCTGCCTTCCCAGGCTCTGTCACCTCTCTCACACGCACCCAGCTCCAGCCTCCTCCTGGGTCTCCTCTCTTTCAGTTGGACCCACACAGCTACCAGAGCACAAGGTTGACGAGGTCATTTTCCTGCTTCAAAGGCTTCAATGGCTGCCTGTGACCTTTGACTTCTCAGCCTGGCACTCCGGGCCCTTCGTGAACTGTCCCCTGCTGACCTCATTGTTCCCTTCCAAGAACACCATGGCTTGGGTCTATGTTCCGTGTTGTCTAGATCATACCACACACTTGTGTATCTTTCCTAATATAAAAACAATAATTGGCATTTATCGAGCACTTACTGTGTGCGGGGCACTGTACTAATGGCTTTTCCTGTGTTATCTCCTTTAATTCTTACAACAGTCTCATGTGGTAATTACTGTGATCATCTCCATTTTACAGGTGGGGAAAACAGGCTTAGAGCAATTAAGTCACTTTCCCAGGGTCAGGATTCCAACCCAGGCAGTCCAACCCCAGAATCTGGGCTTGCCAAGCTTCTGTTCCCTCTGCCTGAAATGTACTCCAGCTCCCCATTTGTCTACCTGATCAAATCTACTCACCCGTCAAGATCCCACCTAAATGTCCTTCCTGTGTTTTCTTCCTGGGTTGCAGCCAGGTGACTGGCTCCCCGCTCAGTGCTCCCACAGCCCGCGGGCTTATGTGATTGGTGTGTTTCCCTCTTGGTCTGTGCTATGGCACAGAGCAGCTGCTCAGGGAACACCTGTTAATTTCATGTTCCAGACGCTGGGGGCATAACTGCAGGCGGCACCGATGAACCTCCAATGCTGACCAAGGAGGAGCCTGTTCCAGAATTGCTGGAGGCTGAGGTGAGTGTGGCCAGAAGGCTGGACTCCCAGGTCTTGGAGGGAATGGGGGCTCTGGGGTAGCCAAAGCCTTGGGGGCTGCACTCTTGAGATCCAGGTGGGAAATGTAGACTTTGGACACAGCTAAAGGCTATAAGGCTGGGTTCTTGGGACTGAAAAGAAAAGGGTGTTTTAGAAACAAAATCCTGCGGGCTGGATTGGGGCTGATTTGAGACCATTAAAAGCCTGAAAAGATCATGGTGCACCTCCAAGTATTTTTTTTTTTAATCCTAAGTATGTAATTAGCTTAAGAAAGTCCCCCACAAACTTCTGACTTTTCCCACAAGGACTACCGTGATAACGTTTTCAAGAAATATCAAATATCAACTTCTTTCCCCCAAACGGTGTTGTTGTTGTTTCCGGCGCCCTACTTAATCTGCGTCCTGGGGCCCTGGCCCTGGGCTAGACTCCCGGGTCCGGGAGGGGAGTGGAGTGGAGGCTTTCGAGAAGGCATAGGCTAGGAGGCTGCACTCCTGGGTTTGGGTGGAGCTCATGCCTGTCCGCCCTTCCTCTCCAGGCCCCTGAAGCTTACCCCGTCTTTGAGCCAGTGCCACCTGTCCCCGAGGCAGCCCAGGGTGATACAGAGGACTCGGAGGGCGCCCCCCCACTCAAGCGCATCTGCCCAAATGCCCCTGACCCCTGAGAAGCCGGCCTGCCTGTCCTGTCGCCCCAGGGGTCCCTTTGGCTTTTTACAAATAAAGACCCTTTTGTAATTTTGTGTCATGTCATTTCCCCGTCAGGGCTGGGGAGGGTCTTTGGAGACAGTTTTGTCTCACGCTCCATTTCTCAGATGGGGTCACTGAGGCTCTGAGAGGACCTACCTGTAGTCACACCCTGAGTCAGACATGGAAGAGGGGTTTGAGCCAGGACCCTGCCTCCCCAGCACTCCCTCCACCCTGTCCTGTCCCCCTTACCTTTGACCCTTCCTTCAGCCCTCCTGCTCTGGGAATCCCAGGACCCCTTTTCTTCCTGCTCAGCCCTCCCCTGGGCCCAGCAATTACCAAAGCTCTGGGCAGCTAGGCCCGTGATTCCCATTCACACACAGGAACACAGAAGCCCAGAGGGACTTTGGGGCCTGGGATGACCCAACCCATTCCCTGCCCTCAGGAAGCTACAGCATCGTTCCTCCCTGCCTCTGCTTAGCCATTCCTCCGCTGGAACCCCTGCCCACACTTCTGGTTGAATCTTGCTTGTCTTCGGCTCAGTCACTACCTTCTCCAGGAAGCCTTCCCCAGGCTCAGTGAGTTTCTCCCCTTCGGGCTCCTACAACTCCATGTGCTTCTTTCCCTTTGTCTCAGCATTTATCAGGCTGTTTGGGGATGGTTGGTTTGTGTGTCTATCTCATCCACTAGGCTGCAAGCTCCTGAGAGCAGAACTTGGTCCCAGCCTTGCCTAGCAGCACACTAGGCATAGAGCAGTCACAGCAATTGTTTGGTGAATGAATGAATTAATGAATGGGCTGAGGCTCTCCAGGAGGGCTTCTCTGAGTAGGTGGCACACAAGCTTGACTCTGAGACATGTACCTCAGTGTGGTAGAGCTGAAAAGTCAGAAGTCCTGGTTAAAGTCCTAGCTCTGTTACTCACTAGCTGTGTGGCTCTATGCTGGCTGTTTCCCCTCTCTGAGCCTTAGTTTGTTCATCTGAGCAATGGGGACAATAACTAGGCCTCATCTGCTGCACTGGGTTGTGGGAAACGTCAAATAATATAAGGGTACTTTCACTCTGTGCCTGCAAGAGAGTCAGAGTCAGGTGTATTAGCCCTATTTTTATTTATTTATTTTTTCCTATTTTTATTTTTCACAAAGGAAGAGACTGAGGTTCAGAGAAGACCAAATTGAAACTTTAAAGAACTTTTAAAAATATTCAGGGTGTTTCCTGACAGCAGCTTCAGTAGTAATATTTGAGCCAGGCTTGCCAGGGGAGCCAGGTGTGCAGTGATGTGGTACATTCATTTTTGTTGCCGCCTAACAAATTACCACAATTTTAGTGGCTTAAAAAATGCAAATGTATTATCTTAGCATTCTGGAGGTTAGAAGTCCAAAATTACTCTCAGTGGGTTAAAGTAAAAATGTCGACAGGGCTGGTTCCTTCCAGAGACCGTAGGGGAGAATCTATTTGCCTGCTTTTTCCAGCTTCTGCAGACCACCTGCATCCCTTGTGGCCCCTCCCTCCATCTTCAGATCCAGCAGCATAGCATCGTCCAAACTCCCTTTCTGTCTCTGCTTCCATTGTCACATCTGCTCCTCTGACTCTCCTGCCTCCCTCTATTAAAGACTCTTGTGATTACATTGGACCCACCTTTATAACCTAGGCTAATCTTCTCAGCTCAAGATTGTTAATTTCCTCACGCTGGCAGAATCTTATTTGCCATGTAAAGTAACATTCACAGGTTCTGGGGATAGGGCCTGGACATCTTTGGAGGGCCATTATTCAGCCTCAGCACATGTGGTAAAAATCTCAGCCATTTCTAGGGTGTGTGGGTCATCTCATTATGCCCCTGAATCACCTCATGTGGTAAGGAGAGTGCTCTGTAAAATGTAAAGTGCTTTGTATGGATTAGTAGTACAGTGTTAAGGCCCAGAATTCAGGCTCTGGGTTAGAATCTCAGCGTCTCCATTCATTCACTGTGTGACCTTGAGCGAGTGACTTAACCTCTCTGTGCCTCAGTTTTCTCATCTGTACAATGGGGATAATAGTAACATCAGCTTGGTGAGATTATTGTGAGGATTAAATGAGGCAATACATGGAGAGAGAGTCCTTGGCTTGGTTCATAGTAAGTGCTCAACAAATGGCAGCTGTTTTTCCTATTAGCCCATTTTACAGATGAGGATATTAGGGGGTAGGAGTAGGGGCCAGAGACTCACCTGCCAGTGAGACTGGGGACGAAGAGTCATTTCTGAGTAGGCTTGAAAGGCTAAAGTTTGAGTCTTCCCATTCTTATCCCTCTCCTGGCCCAAGGCCCCAGTCCCCAAGCAGCTGTCCCTTAGCCCAAGCCTGCTCTCACCTTTTCTGTAGCCTACTCTGTAACCTGGTTTAAAAGCCACCTCTTCCATAGCCATATCCCTGACCATCACCTTGCCATGCCGTCCCCGCCCCCTCCCCACATCCACACTCTCTTTTTGGAAATTCTTCACCCTTGGCTCTCGGGCCCTAGCCTCCAGTGCTCTGCCATTCTCTTCCCCTATGTCACTCTCTCCTTTTCCTGATCCCTTAAATATCTCTCGCTCTGGCCTAGCTCTTTTCATGAACACTTTCCCTGCTAGGTCCCACCTACTCCTTGAATTAATGGTTCCCAAGTCTCTGCCTCCCAGTTCTGCCCCCTACCTCCAGGCTCAAAGAGCCAAATGCCTTCACGACATCTCCACCGGGATGTCCCACGTATCCTCAGCCTAGCCCTCCTCCCAACCTGTCCCCAGCATCCCCTCTGGGATTCCCCAGAGGTGGCCCACAATCCCAGGAGCTGGCTAAGCTGGGAGCACCCAGAAGTCGGAGTCAACATCCCATGAGTCACCCTGTCCCGTTAAGTCCTTGTCCTAAATAACCCTCCCACTTGCCCCTTTCTTTAGGGCCCCACTGTTTTGCTGGTGCCTCCCAGTGAGTTCCCCTGCTTCGCTCTGGCCCATCAGCAATCCATTGTCCACCCAGCAGCTGGGCGGTCTCAGAAACCCGAATCTGCCCATGATGCTTCCCGGGGTTAAAACCCTCCAGTCCCCTCATTACCTGCAGGATGGCACTGCACTCCGCCTCTTCCTCCCATCCCTGCACAGCTACCCTTGGAACTGCCTATAATCACCCCCAGACACTTTGCTTTTTTCCTCACCTCTGCGGCTTTGCTCATGCTGTTTGCTCGGCCAGGAGTGCCCTTCTCGTCCCTCTTCATCTGGGAGATGGCTTCTTGTTTTTCAAACCTCAGCTTCCTGGTGTGGTCTTCTCTCCTCTCCTCGTGCCCCCTGTCCCCTCTTCTGCCTTTTCCCAGAGCATCAGGAATTCTCTTGTGATGGTCGATGTTGGCTTCAGTCTCCAGCACCAGACTGCAAGCTCCACGAAGGCAGGGGAATTCCTTTATTCATAGCAACGCATATTTATTGTGTACTTACTGTTTGCCGGGTACTGTTCTAGGCCCTGGGGATACAGCATAGACAAGATGGAAAAATATCCTTGCCTTCACGGAACTTAGCTTCAGTAAATTAGATTATATGTAGAAAGTTATAAGTACCGTGGAAAAAATAGAGTAAGGGAAGTGGGGAAGGAGCAGATTGCAATTTTAAATAGGGAGGTCAGGGGAGGCCTGACTGAGGAGACATTTGAGGAAAAGGTTGAAGGAAGTGAGGGAGACAGCCTTGCACATATCTGGGGGAAATGCATTCCAGGAAGAGGGAACAGCCAGTGCAAAGGCCCTGAGGGGGCGCATGCCTGGAAATGAGATCAGTGCCTCTGGAGCAGAGGGAGGAGGGAGAGAGTGGTGGGAAGTGAGGTCAGGTCAGCAAGGGCCTCAGAGGCAAGACAGGCACATAACCTGTCATTCAAACTTCGAGGGTAAAAGAGGATGTATTAATAATTATGCCCAGATAACAGGTGAAACGGGATAACCAGGATGTAAGGTTATCCTGCTTGGAGGCCATTGTCAGGACTCTGGCTTTTGCTCTGGGTGAGATGAAGAGCTATTGAAGGGGTCTGAGCAGAGCAGTAACATGATCAGACTTAGAGGGTTTTTTTCCTTAATATTTTATTATAGTTTTAAAGTTTACAGCAAAATTGGAAGAATTGTACAGGTAACACTGATGTACCTACCACCTAGATTCTATAACATTTTACTGTTTGCTTTATCACATAGCCCTATCCATCCATCTAACAACCTTTCTTATTTTCTTGATACATTTCAAAATAAGTTGCAGACGATGGTATACTTCCCTCTCTACACTTCGGCATGCACATTTTTCACTAGAGTCCAGTATTTATTTACAGGTTTTTCTTTTCCTGTAAAAAGAAAAACTATTCATATAGTATTCATATAGCAAAACTATTCATATAGTATTCATATAGCAAAACTATTCATATAGCAAAATGCACAGGTGTTAACTGTGATCCAGTGAGTTTCAACAAATATATAATTTGCATAATGCAAGCCCTTATCAACTATATCACTATTCCCCCCCACCCCCGGAAAGTTTCCTGTTGCCCCTTCCCTGTCCCCAACTCCCTAGAGGCAGTGCTGTTCTGATTTTGGTTTTGATTAGGTTAACCTGTTGTTGAACTTCGCATGCATGGAATGTATGTACTCCTTTGCATCCGTTTTCTTTCACTCAGCACAATGTTTTTGAGAGTCATCCACGTTGTTGCTTGGATCAGTAGTTTGTTCCTTTCTATTGCTGGGTTAGATGCCATAGACTTGTCTTTGACTAGGATCGCTCTGCTGGGTGGAGAGCAGATGCCTCCAAGTCCTCTGCCTGTTTCTATTTCCCCGCACAAGGCTGTCAAGCCTGGGGCTCAGAGCCCTGGATGAGTACATCCCAGGGAGATGGATAGCCTTTTCTCAGGGACCTTCCAAACCTCAGCTTCCTGGTGTGGTCTTCTCTCCTCTCCTCGCATCAGTGCCCCAGAAATCTGGGGAGACAGAACGATATCAGAGGTAGGATCTAGGGTGACCAAGCATTCTGGTTTGCCCAGGACTTTCCCCATGTTAGCCCTTCAAGTTCCATTCCCGGGAATCCCTCAGTTCTCGGCAAACTGGTATCCCACCAGTGCCCCTAGGCTCCCAGGCCCTTTCTCACTCCAGACTACACTTCCTTCCTTCTAAGAATTGATTTTCCTTAAACTCCAAACTGGTCTGCTGCTCCCTTGCTCTAAAACTTCCCATGGCTCCCCATGGCTTTGCCTGGCAACCCAAAGGATATACTCAGCCTATGGCAGTGGTTCTCAAACTTTGCTGCATATTGGAACCACCTGGGAAATTTTGATGTCTGGCTTCTACCCCCAGACATTTTCATTGGTATAGGATGCGACTCGGGCATTGGCTCCACAGGTGACGCTCATATCCTGCAAAGTTTGGGACTCACTGGCCTATGGATATGACTTGCTTGGCTTACCTGGTGTTGAATGTGTTGCCAACACCTAAAATTAAGTGATTTCATATAAAAATCTGGCCTCCCGGCTACCTTTGACAAAGCAGAAGTTCTGAGACATTGAGTCTGCTACTAAGCATGGTCATTACCTAGGGGTGTGGGCGCTGGCTGCCCTTGGAGACGGAGCATGTGCTCTCCAGTCCCTAGAGTCCCCACCACCCCTCCACGTCTTGCTCTTCTCGTTCGTGTTCATTTGCATGGCCTGCAGGCTAATGTCTGAGCTCTCCAGCCTGGTCCCCGCTCACCTCCTCAGCCTCTTCTTCCAGGATGCTCACCTCGCTTCCTGCCTTCCTGCCACATGGGCCTCATGGTGCCCTTTCCCACCTGCCTTTGCCCATGCAGTTCTTGCACCAAACTCCTTATCATGGCAGACCAGGCCCTGCTCAGTTGCTCAGTTTGGCCCCTGCCCTCCTCTCTCCCTCCTCCCCCCTGAGCTCTCTACCATCGAACCCACGGAACTTCAAACACACCAAAGCTGGCCAGGCTAGTTCCCATCTTAGGCTTTGCTGCTCCCTCTGCCTGGGAAACCCTTCCCTTCCTCCCTTCCTCTTTCTTCCTGGCTGATGCCTACTCATCTTTCAGGCCTTGGCTTAGATCTCACCTCTTTAAGGAAGGTCCCGTGATCCTCAAACTAGGTCACGTTCCGAGTTAGTCACCGTACTTCCTCTTTCACTTGACGTGTCACTTTCCCCTGCTAGAGTAAGGCCACGTTGTTCATCTCTGTTGCAGGGCCTCCTGTAGTGACTGGTAAGTAGTAGGCGTTTGTTAGTGATAAGTGAATGAAAGACCACCTCCCTTTCTCCACTGGCAAATCCTACTCCTTTTCCTGTTACATTTCTACTATAGCATTCAACGCTCTGTTCTCCTGGAGACCCAAAACCTCACTGAGGTCAGGTGATCCACTGAGTTTTAGCTCAGGTCCTTCTCACAGTGGGCTCAGTGGGTCCCCAAACCCATCCTGTGGTTGTTTGCCCAGTTTCAGAAGGTGTATCTGGAATAGGCATACTCAGCAACGGGCAGACTCCCCACATCCGTTGAAGGCAGGGCTGTGACTGGTTGGTGACCCCCAGGTCCCCACACAGGGCAAGTGAAAGGGCAGAGCACAATAACTTACCTTCCATTCCCTTATATTCGTCTGTTGGCAATGGCTTTTCTTCCTGTCCCCTCCTTTGTTCCTCCAGTCAGCTCTGTGATGCAACTGTGGTGTAGTGAAGGGTCAGGATGCAGAATAGGAATGGAGGTATTCCAGATTCAATTGATTTGTACTAACTGTGTGACCTTGGGCAAGTCATTTCCCTGTCTAGACCTTAGTTGCCTCATCTGAAACATGAAGCCAGTATTATCTTTTCCATATACAGTAAGTCCCCTACATACGAACCTTCAAGTTGTGAACTTTCAAAGATGCGAATTGCGTTCGCACGTCCAATCACGTAAGTTAGTTCATGTGTCTGGCGTACATTGTCACCTGCGTGCATCCTCTACAAGTGGTTGTGCTTTTGTGTACTTTACTGTACAGTATTGTATAGGGTACAGTAGTACAGTATCTTTATTTCAAGCCCAGGATGTCTGGAAGCAAGTGTAAAAGCAGTGGTGGTGTAGCTGGTACTGCTAAGAAGCGCCAAGCGATAGTGATGGAAACAAAAGTGAAAATAATTGAGAGAGTGGAGCGAGGTGAAAAGATGGTAGATGTCACTCGTTCTTATAACATGAATCGTTCAACCATCAGCACGATTCTAAAGAACAAGGACAAGATCATGGAACATGTGAAGTCTGCTGTGCCGAAGATGTCAACAATAGTATCGAAGAAGCGTGGAAAAGTGATGGAGGAGATGGAGAAACTTCTCAGAGTGTGGGTGCAGAATCAGCATCAGCGTCAAGTCCCGCTCAGCTTAATGCTGATTCAAGAGAAAGCTAAAACCCTTTATGAAGACTCAAAGAAGAAACACAGCGAAGAATCAGAGGGTGCATCTTTTAATGCCAGCCATGGCTGGTTTCATCGGTTCCAGGCTAGAGCCAACCTTCAAAACATACAAGTAAGTGGTGAGGCAGCGAGTGCAGATACGGTAGCTGCCCGGGAGTTTGCTGAAACACTTTAAGAAATTATTGATGAAGGCACGTTCTGTACTAATGAAGACCTGATGGAATTGGAGGCCCAGAGGAAGGATGAAGAGAGACAAGAGGAAGAAGAAATAACTGAAGAACCGAAGAGATTCACGATGCAGGAAATGGCAAGGAGATTTTCTTTATTTGAGGAGGCACTGTTAGTTTTTGAGGCACAGGACCTGAACGTAGAACAGTACACGAAGGTTGCAGCAGCCGTTCAGCATGCAATCCAGTGCTACCATGTCACCTACAACAAGGAAAAAAGAGTTAGTACCCAGACATCACTGGATCTTTTTTCAAGAGGGTTGATATAATTGAATCCAGCAAGGAACCAGAACCTGTGCCATCAATGTCAGGCGTGAGTGAAATTGCAGCTTGCCCTCCGTCTCCTATTGCTGATGATCCTTCAGCTCTACCATCTTCCACCTCCTCTCCCTCCTCCAGTCAGTAACTCGTCTTGCCTGTTCACTTGATACCAGCCCCTGTATGCCAGCTGTTGTAGTGCACTGCTGTACTTTGCAAAGTACTGTACTGTAAAATTGTTTTATTTTTTGTTTGTTATGTATTATTTGTGTGAAAAGTATTATTAACCTATTACAGTACAGTACTGTATAGCCGATTGTGTTAGTTGGGATACCTAGGCTAACTTTTTTGGACATACGAACAAATTGGACTTACGAACTTGCTCTCGGAATGGAACTGGTTTGTATATAGGGGACTTACTATATATATATATATATATATATATATATATATTTTTAATCTTTTCCTCATCTATCTTTGACCCGTGTCAGGAGCAGAGTGAACCAAGTGCAGATCACGCACGGAGAAGCTGTATGTAAACCAAATTTTTGTGTAGCAAATAATATTTCCAATCTTTAATTTTTTTTATTTTTAATTTTTTTATTTTTTTGCGGTACGCGGGCCTCTCCCGTTGCGGAGCACAGGCTCCGGACGTGCAGGCTCAGCAGCCATGGCTCACGGGCCCAGCCTCTCCGCGGCATGTGGGATCTTCTCGGCCCGGGGCACGAACCCGTGGCCCCTGCATCGGCAGGCGGACTCTCAACCACTGCGCCACCAGGGAAGCCCCAATCTTTAAATTTTAAAATCACCGGTAGGACTATAGGCACTCTGGGAAATTCAGGAAATGCAGTGCTAAAGAAACGAAAGTAAAAGCCTGTTGTAATCGATTATAACTCCAGTTGAGGTTTTACTGTATCTATTTTAAGATATTGTGATGGAGCCAGAGAGAGTCGGTTGGGATCAATGAAAACAGCCCTAAATGGGGCGCCAGGGCTCTGGTTCAGCTGCCGTGTGACTTCAGTCACCTTGTCTGTAAAATTGGACCCACAGACCCGGCTCCCCTCCCTGCCTTTGGTGAAGCTTCCTGGCAACAAAGGAGGGCAGTGCGCCTCGGAAACGGCCGAGCGCGGGGAGGGCGCCCCGCAGCGAATCAAGCGTTAAGGGCACCGAGCGCCCAGCTGGGGTCCTAGAGAGGCCGAGGCGGACTTCCGGTGCGGGCGCTCCGGACAAGATTTTTCCCAGGGCTGCGGGACGCGCGCGGGGGACTGTGCCGCCGAGCTTGTGTCTGCTCTACAGCAGCAGAGCAGGGTCACCTAGGCCGGGACCTTCGGACGTGTCCCCTTCCCCCAAGTTCCTGACCAGCATTTTTGACCGTGGGCAGCATCTGAGATCCTCTGGGCCTTTGTCTCCCCGGCTGTAATGCCGGCGTGAGGATCCCGGGACTAGCCGATCACAGTCGGTTTCTTTTATTTATTTGCCTCTGGGAATCCACTGTCTCCCCATTATACAGTCCAGGAAACCGAAGCCCAGCAAGAGAATGTGACTTTGGAATGGCAAAGACGAGCTTTCCCGCCAGTGTATCTAGTCCGGGCAGAGGCATAGTTCAAAGCTACATCCCTTGATCCTAGCGCTGCTGCTCCAAGAGTTTAAGGACATTTATGATGAGAGCCACTATTGAGAGCTTACTTTGTGTCAGGAGCGGTGCATACATACCTCGGGAGATGTCCACATTTTACAAGTAAGAAAAGTGAGGTTCAGGGCGATTTTCTCCACAGTCATGATGCAGGACAGTGGGTGAGTAGCGAGGGTTATAAACCGGGTTTGTGAGACTAGACTGGCAGATCTGTTTGGGGCAATATTAGCTAACATTGAGTGCTTATGACTGAATCCTTTCATAAGGGGGCAAAAGCTTACCACAGGGAGATGATGGGGAGCGGGGGTTGCTCACCAACCTGGTTAAGTTAAATAATAGTGGTCCTGGTTCAGGTATCTTTGCATCCTTTCATTTACCTCAAGGAGAAAAAAAATAAGGTTTAACAGTTTTCTCTTTTTACTAACAACTTTTATTGAGAGATCATTCATATACCATACAATTCACCCATTTAAAGTGTACAATCTAGTGGTTCTTTAAGTATATTCAAAGAGTTGTGCAGCTATCACCACAGTCAACTTTAGAACATTTTCATCACCCTCAAACCATACCCATTAGCAGTCATCCCCATTCTCCTCCAGCCCTAGACTATCACTAATCTACTTTCTGTCTCTGTAGACTTGCCTATTCTGGACATTTCATATACAGCCATAAGTGGCCTTTTATGACTGAGATAATCTCTTTTTTAAAACAAAGTCCAGGCCTTGAGCTCAGAGCTTTGGCCTATAACCATTGCAAGTGAGAATTGAATACCATCGTTTTGATTTTGTTGTATTTATTTTTTAACCATTCTAGAGTAAGTGATAGGTACTTCCTGTTTATGGTAGTGATATAAAGTTTCCTTCTTGAATAAATGTTTTTCCATTTTAAAAGTTGATATTTTTAAAGGACAAGATTAAGCAAATAGTAGAGATGGTGTACAAGTGTCTGAAGGCTGGGAACATGGGATATGAATGAAGTTTGGAAAACACTAGGTTGTTTGATTTGAGGCTTTCCAGGACGTAGTTGGAAAACCACCCTATTATTCCAATTCAATCTCCTAACAATTCCTAAGAGGAAGTGCATCATTTTACTGATGAAGAAACAGGTATAGGGACTTTGCTGGTGGTGCAGTGGTTAAGACTCTGCACTCCCAATGCAAGGGCCCTGGGTTCAATCCATGGTCAGGGAACTAGAGTCCATATGCATGCTGCAACTAAGAGTTCGCATGCCACAACTAAGGAGTCTGCATACTGCAACTAAGGAGCCAGCGAGCCGCAACTAAGGATCCTGCGAGCCGCGACTAAGGAGTCCACCTGCTGCAACTAAGGAGCCCATGTGCCACGACTAAGGATCCCTCAAGTCACAACTAAGGACCCTGCAAGCTGCAACTAAAGAGGCCACCTGCCGCAACTAAGACCCAGTGCAACCAAATAAATTTGAAAAAAAAAAGAAAAAGAAACAGGTATAGAAAAGTTAACTATGGTAACTTGTCCAAGGTCACACAGCTAGTGACAGAACCTAGACTTAACCTAAGGTCTCTTTAATTCCAAAGACTACCTATTAACCAAGTTTGAAAGTAAAACTGGGGGTGAGGAATGGAGTAGCAGGCTTGAGAGAGGACTCTAGCCACTAGACCAAAACATGTGGGGACCAGGCTGGTTGTTTTGGGTATCCCTTCAAACAAATAATCAAATATTTTTTTAAAAAAACAATGTAATTTGTGACTCTAAGCAGAGATTCCATCTCAGGCACTGTTGGGGCTTTCTTCCTCTCTCAAGGGCACACCAGAATCCAAGAAGTGTTGCCTGGATAACTAGGGGTGTGTGTATGTGTGTGTGTGTTGGTGCCAGGGAGGGTCTAATCCCTTGTTCATCTTGGCTGCTGTTGGCATCGCTGTCCAAGGGACAGTGGTCCTTTAAAGTCCATGGCTTCTGCCCCATACCACATGCAAGGCACCAGAATCTAGGGCTGCCTGAGACTCCTTGTACGTAGGATCCCATGATTCCTGGAATATCAGGCAGCCACCTACTCCTAGGACTGGCTAGTTTCATGGAGCACAGCCTTGGGGCATGTGCCAGGACTCCCTCTCTCCCCTTCCAGGCCTGGGGACTTTTCCATCCCTTGTCATCACCTCCACCAACACCCTCTGCCTCCCACCCTCCTACCCTTCTTAATACACTTCATATTCTTTCACTGTTGGCTTTAATAGCACATTAAACTCAGAGCCCATTTCCATTTAAATTTTCTTTTCCTCGAGGGCAAAGAAAGGAGGGAGCTTAATTTTTAAATCTTAACTTTAAAAATGTACCATTCAGAAGACAAACATACTTGGTCCTCCCCTCACATAGCTGTGCAATTCAGCTTGGACCCAAACTTGAAGTTAATCACACCTATCCTCCTTCAAAGGCAATTAGGGTCCATTGTTATTCAACTTGAGTGAGTATCTCAACCCTCACTCCAAGCAGTTTAGATCTAAGAATAATTTGGGGCCATATAGAGCCAAATAGCTAACCCTGAGCCAGGTAATACTCTAAGAAACTACATGCATAATCTCACAAAAATCATTTCAACAACTCTGTGAGATAAGTATTTTTATTTATTTATTTATTTATTTTTTGCGGTACACGGGCCTCTCAATGTTGTGGCCCCTCCTGTTGCGGAGCACAGGCTCCGGACGCGCAGGCTCAGTGGCCATGGCTCACGGGCCCAGCCGCTCTGCGGCATGTAGGATCTTCCCGGACCGGGGCACGAACCTGTGTCCCCTGCATTGGCAGGCGGACTCAACCACTGTGCCACCAGGGAAGCCCTAAGTATTATTATTGTGTCCATTTTACAGATGGGAAAACTGAGGCACGGAGAAGTTAAGTCACTTGTCCAAGGTCCCCCAGTCAGTAAATAGTAGAGGCAGATGTGAGTCCACGTAGTCTGATTGGAGAGCGTGTGATCTCGAACACAGAGCACAGACTCTGAAGTCAGACTATTTCCTCCATCATCTACAGCAAAATTTTAGTGTTCCTTATTCTTCCCAACTTTCTAATGAAAGCAGGCTTTTTCTTTTTTAAAATTTTTATTTATTTATTTTTGGCTGCGTTGGATCTTCGTTGCTTTGCACGGGCTTTCTCTAGTTGCGGCGAGTGGGGGCTACTCTTGGTTGCAGTGCACGGGCTTCTCACTGTGGTGGCTTCTCTTGTTGCAGAGCACGGGCTCTAGGCGCGCGGGCTTCAGTAGTTGTGGCACGCGCGCTCAGTAGTTGTGGCGCAGGGGCTTAGTTGCTCCGCAGCATGTGGGATCTTCCCAGACCAGGGCTCGAACCCATGACCCCTGCACTGGCAGGTGGATTTTTAACCACTGCGCCACCAGGGAAGTACGAAAGCAGGTTTGGTTTTTTATTTTCCTTTTTTTTTTCAATTTCAAAATTAAACTCAAAGATCACTGTAAAGAGAGTGTTCCTGTAAAGAAAGGAGTCTCACAGTCTGCTCTAAGGAGACATTTTCTGCCACGGCTTTCAGAGCATCAGGTGGGCTGAGGGGCTTGGAGATTGGGGGAAAGGAGATGGGGATCCTTGAACCTTGTGGGGAGCAAGGACATGATGGTAACAGTGGCTCCCATTGACATGCCAGGCCATAGGTTAAGTGCTAGATAGGTGGGTATATGTAATGTGTATGTTTACATGAGACACACTAGAGGTCAAGTTTTTATCCACCGCCCTACTCTACACTTCTAGATTTTTAGAGGGGAGTTTTTTTAGAGATCACTTCATCATACCTCCCAATTTATAGGTGAGGAATCATTTCGGTTCATTCCTCAACAGCCATGGAAGTTCTTTTCTATGCTGAGCCCCATGCTGAGCTCTTAGGAAAGACAGAAAAGACCAATTCAAGGTGTTAGCAATAGGAATCTCTGGGGGGTAGGAATATAGTGTTACTCGTTTTTTTTCTTATCTGTATTTCTGTACTTTCTTTCTTTCTTTCTTGGCCATGCCATGTGGCTTGTGGGATCTTAGTTCCCTGACCAGGGATCAAACCTAGGCCCTCGACAGTGAAAGCTCGGAGTCCTAACCACTGGACCACCAGGGAATTCCCTGTATTTTCTTTTTCATAATAAAATAAAAATAAGTTCCCCCCCCATTATGCCCCTACATGTACAGTACTCTTTCTCCAGTGTAAATGATTACACACCTCAAAACCCCCATGGTGGGAGAAATTCCAGTTAAGGAATTCAAGACCTTGTACTAGAGAGGTGTCCCCCTAATTCACATGGCAGCTGCATCTGCAGTCCCATCTGAGCAAATGTCATGACACCCCACTTTCCTCCTCTCAAATACCCAGTGGGCCCAGGAATTGGCATCTGAACCCAATTTTCCATAGCAGTGATTCTCAGTGGGGCCTGAGCATTCTGAAAAGTACAGGGCAGATTTGATTGTCATAATTGCTGAGGCTGCTACAGGCATGCAGTTAGCAGGGCCGAGGGATGGTGGTCATCCTGTAATTCACCAGGCAGCGTCCACAGCAAAGGTCATGCCCAGAACGCCAGTGGACTCCTGTAGGCTGGCCTGGTGGCCTGGGAGGTGTTTGGGCCTGGAAATACTGCCCAACTGGATCATGCCTACCCAGCTGATCACATCTAACCTCTTGGGAAGTTTGAAAGCCAGACCTAGAAAAAATGAACTGAAACAGCAGGGGCCATGAGAGCCCATATCAGGAGTCTGGTGGGGTCACTGTGCTGGGAGTGAATGTGCCACTTCTAAGGAACAAGGACGTTCCAGGGACCCCATGACTTCCGTGGGTCTCAAAGGGCATGACCAATGTCCCAAGTGTCTGTGAGGCTCCACCATAAATGCTCAGCAGCTACATGGGATATATAAACCTATGAAAAATCCTACACACTTTTTTCTTTACTGAAAGTTATTGAATAGGCATAGAGTGGCATTTTAAATATTTTTAAACTACTTCCTCTATTAATGGATATTCTATATACCCTTCCTTATTTTCTTGAAATGTTTTAGGATTCATTCTTTCTGTGGGTTATTTTGGGATAGGTAGCATGCCCTCTGAGAGGGATATTCTTCTATGGAATATTTGTTGCCTTTTAATATTTACAGCTCCAGGTCCCAAGGTCATAACAAGGAATGATTTGAAATTTGTATGAACTGGATCTGAAATCCCCAGAGTTGCCTATAAGTTGAACAGAAAGAAGTAAATTCACATATTTAAGCGTTTGGATAAGTAGACTTTGTGACTGGGGAAGTATTATACCCCTGAACAACATCTAGCTAAATATTTTGTTCAATATATAATTTTTATTAATTAAAATAATTAACATTAGGGCTTCCCTGGTGGCGCAGTGGTTGAGAGTCCGCCTGCCGATGCAGGTGACACGGGTTCGTGCCCCGGTCCGGGAAGACCCCACATGCTGCAGAGCGGCTAGGCCCGTGAGCCATGGCCGCTGAGCCTGTGCGTCCGGAGCCTGTGCTCCGCAACGGGAGAGGCCACAACAGTGAGAGGCCCGCGTACCGCAAAAAAATAAAAAAATTTAAAAAATAATAATAATAACATTATAGGCTCAGAGAGGGAAAGCAATTGGCTCAGAGTCACACAGCAAGTTAGTGCAAAGCTAGAACTACAACTTTGGTTCCTTGTCTTGAAGCTCAGTGTTCTTTCCATTCGTTCTCTCCCCATGACTGCTGACTCACAAAGCTGTGGGCAAGGAGGAAGTTTAGCTTAAGAGTGAAGCTGGGGGAATTCCCTGGCAGTCCAGTAGTTAGGACTCTGCACTTTCAGTGCCGAGGGCCTGGGTTCAATCTCTGGTCCAGGAACTAAGATCCATGCAAGGCACGCAATGCGGCCAAAAATATATATAAGATAAAATTTTAAAAAGAGTGAAGCTGAAAAGAAAAGGAAGATGAAGTAGAGGTCACAACAGGAAGGCATACATCTTAAAGCTTTTTTGTTGTTGCATCAGTATTCTATTGTTGTAGCAAATTACCACACATTTGGTGGCTTAAAATAACATAGCTTTATTATCTTACAGTGTTGGAGGTCAGAAGTCCAATATGGGTCTCACTGGGCTAAAATCAAGGGGTAGGGAGCGCTGTGTTCCTTCCAAGGCTCTAGAGGAGGATCCGTTTCCTCGCCTTTTCCTGCTTCCGGAGGGACTCCATAGTCCTTGGCTCGTGGTCTCCTTCCCCCTTCTTCAGAGCAGCAGTGTTGCATCTCTCTGACCATTCTTCCACAGTTACATCTCCCTCTGACCATAACCAGAAAAGGTTTTCCAATTTTAAGGACTCGTGTGATTGCACTGGCCACCTGGATAATCCTGGATAATGTCCCTGTCTCAAGGACTTCAGTTTAATCACATCTGCAGAGTCCCTTGTGCCATGTAAAGTAACAGATTCAGAGGTTCTGGGGATTAGGATGTGGACATTTTAGGACATTAGACAAAGGCCATTATTCTCCCTGTCACAGTTATGAAATATCATGCATAGACATTCATAGAGAAATAGCTTAACATGATATTATAGAACAAAATACCCTCATAACCACCATCAAAACCAGAAATAGACATTGCCGGAATCTTGGCAAGAACTCTTCCCTCAATCTTGTTTTTTTGGTTGCATTTGCCTGAAAATTTTTTGTCCATTTATCTGAAACATTTTTGTCACTTTATGTGTTTCCTATAAATTGCTTATAGCTAGATTTTAAAGTCATTTAGTCTCATAGTTTCTGCCTTATAATAGGTTAATCAGTCTGTTCATATTTATTGTAATAAACAATATACTTTTTTCTTTCTACCTTATTTTACATTTACTATTTATTTTTCATTAATGTTTTCCTGTTTGCTTTTTTTTTTTTAACTTTTGTTGACTTGGTCAAGTTTCTATTTATTGCCATCCACCCTCCCCCTTTATTAAGCTGCCAGTGTTTATCTTTTCTTTCCTAGCAATCACAATTATTCTTAAATTGTTGTATCAGTACATGGTAATAATCCTATTCCTTCACCAAAATGTTTTACTTGCCCATTCCCACACAATCTCCTGAAAGATGATACCTTTAGAATGCTGTTAACTTCCCCACTCTCCCTACTCCTGGAGTTTTACTAAGATAGTTTACAGGATTTTTTTGTTCTAATCTATTATTAGGTTTTCCATTAAAGTTCATGACTTCTGAAAAAGAATCCTTACTTAATACCTAAAGCACAAATTCCTAGTCTATCTCCTACCATTTAAACCAAACTATATATATCGCAAGATTTGTTGCTCACCTCTGCTACCCCATCTCTTCATCTTGCATTATCATGAGCGCTCAATCACTATTGAGAGAATTTCTTGAGCACTTCCCTCATATAGGCCTGCACATAATCCATGCACTGAATCTTGTATGCTAACAGATGTCTTTGTTTTGCCCTGGTTGAGAAGTGACACGATGACTCGTTTTGATTCTTGGGTTACATTCCTTTTCTCTTAGCCGTCTGTATTCTACTGTCTCCTAGCTCATAGGATTGCAGATGGGTGGTCTTAAACTAGTCTGATTCTTGCTCCTTTATAAGTAACCTAGTCTTTCTATCTGGAAGCTTGCAAATTGTTGTTGTTGTTTTCTCCCTCTGGAATTCAGGAATTTCATCAGGATATGTCTAGATGTTTATCTTCATTCATGTCAGTCTTAATCTTCAGACTCAAATTTCCCTCTCCACCTGTTACTTTTCTCTCCTTTGGGGACTCCTATTATTTGTGTGTTAGGTCTTCTGGATCTGTCCTTCAAATTTACATTTAATGGTATGATTTCTTTTCCCTTATATTTTTGATGTGTTGTAAGATTTCTTCCAGTATCTTTGAGTCTCTCATTACTGACTGTGCCAATTACCAAGTATGTCTATTTTAATGATAAATTCAGGCATTGAAGAAATAACCACAGAATGGGTCTGTGGGCCACCTAGGCCCACTGAATTGGCCTGGAGTTAAGATTCCATCTATCACCTGGCTGCTGTAAGCATCTACTTTGGTTGGTGGATCACAGTGGCATTTTGGGTCCCTAGGAATGTGTCCATTAGAGCCAATGTCTAATAACCCATGAAGGGTCTGGATATTTCCTTTTACCCAGTGCACACCCTAGTAAAAGGGCCACAGGTCCCTTTGGGGAAGGCTTAGGGAAGGACTTATGATGAGTAATTGCAGCAATGGTACAAGGTCCTTCCTCAAGGAGACCTGGCATCACCCTCAGTTAAGCGGCTCTGGGTCTATGATTGACTTGGGTCTGCGAACTAGTGACAGGCCATATATGGTTCTCCACTGTGACAACTCAAATCAGAATTTTGGCTACCAGACCTAGGGTTTCTCCTGTAGATCAAGCAGAAGAGAAACACTTCCAGAATGGTGGAGTGAGGACCTCTGAAAATTCACTCCTTCATAAAAACAAGAAGAACTCTGGATAAAATGGTCAAAATAAGCTTTTTCAGAACTCTGAAAATTAACCAAAGCCTAGCTACAACCCGAGGAGCATTTATTCCAGAAAAACAGCTGTGTCCTAGTGAGAACAGTGAACTTTGTGCAGTTTTAACTTGCCTTAGTCCCATTCTCCTCTTCACAGGTTCACAGAAACCTTGAAAAATAAAAGCCTCACAACTAAAGGAATTGTGAAAAACAGTGCTTAGTAGCCACAGGAGGGGGAACAGGTTTGAATCTCCATAATAGCTCCATTCCCAGAGAAGTGTCTCTATTTGGTAGCTCTCTGAAAAGCTCTATTCTCAGAGTTTGTCTTTATTTGACCGGACTCAGAACTCTCCCTGTGCTACAGCCATATCCCTAGGGATATGTTGAAACATCCCTAGTTTAAAACAATCAGTGGCCATTGTTTAATATCACAGCAGCCTGAGATGGTGATACCAGTTTTGGGGTAATGAGAGGTTGGACCTCAATCCCTGGTTGGGGGAACTAAGATCCCACAAACTGTGCAGCACGGCCAAAAAATTAAAAAATAAAAACTTAAAAAAAAAAGAGGCTAGGGACTTCCCTGATGGCACAGTGGTTAAGGCTCCGCGTTCCCAATGCAGGGCACCCAGGTTCAAGCCCTGGTCAGGGAACTAGATCCCACATGCATACTGCAACTAAGAGTTCGTGTGCCACAACTAAGGAGCCCACATGCCACAACTCCCTAAGGAGCCTACCTGCCGCAACTAAGACCCGGCGCAACCAACTAAATAAATAAATAAATATTTAAAAAAAAAAAAAAAGAGGCTGGACCCAAAAAAACTTAAAAGGGGCTTCCCTGGTGGCGCAGTGGTTACGAGTCCGCCTGCAGATGCAGGGGACACGGGTTCGTGCCCCGATCTGGGAAGATCCCACATGCTGCGGAGCGGCTGGGCCCGTGAGCCATGGCCGCTGAGCCTGCGCGTCCGGAGCCTGTGCTCCGCAACGGGAGAGGCCACAACAGTGCGAGGCCCGCGTACCACAAAAAAAAAAAAAAAAAAAGAAAAAAGTGTTTGAAGAAATAATTTCCCTGAATTTGATTTTTAAAAAAATTAATCGGGGGCTTCCCTGGTGGCGCAGTGGTTGCGCGTCCGCCTGCCGATGCAGGGGAACCGGGTTCGCGCCCCGGTCTGGGAGGATCCCACGTGCCGCAGAGCGGCTGGGCCCGTGAGCCATGGCC
>NW_021145324.1:95104-99866 GCF_002837175.3 Physeter macrocephalus
AGGCCCAAAAAAGGCAGAGGGAGGCCCGCGTACCACAAAAAAAAAAAAAAAAAAAAAAAATTAATCGGGGCTTCCCTGGTGGTGCAGTGGTTAAGAATCCGCCTGCCAACCCAGGGGACGCAGGTTCAAGCCCTGGTCCGGGAAGATCCCACATGTCGCGGAGCAACTAAGCCCTTTTGTCACAACTACTGAGCCTGCGCTCTAGAGCCCACGAGCCACAACTACAGAGGCCCGCGAGCCACAACTACAGAAGCCCGTGCACTGAGAGCCCATGCTCCGCAACAAGAGAAGTCACCGCAATGAGAAGCCCACGCACCACAACGAAGAGTAACCCCTGCTCACTGCAACTATAGAAAGCCCACGCTCAGCAATGAAGACCCAAAGCAGCCAAAGATAAATAAATTAAATAAATAAATAAATAAATAAATAAATTTTAAAATGAAAATAATAGCACAAAGGATGAGAGAGAGAAGGGAGCTATATAGGAGCAAGTTTTATATAGTACTGAAATTAAGTTGGCATTAACATGAACTAGATTGGTTTTTTTTTTTAATAAATTTATTTTATTTATTTATTTTTGGCTGCATTGGGTCTTCGTTGCTGCGAGCGGGCTTTCTCTAGTTGCAGTGAGTGGGGACTACTCTTCATTGTGGCGTGCAGTCTTCTCATCATGGTGGCTTCTTTTGTTGCAGAGCGTGGGCTCTAGGCACGTGGGCTTCAGTAGTTGTGGCACATGGGCTCAGTAATTGTGGCTCACAGGCTCTAGAGAACAGGCTCAGTAGTTGTAGTGCGTGGGCTTAGTTGCTCTGCAGCATGTAGGATCCTCCCAGACCAGGGCTCAAACCTGTGTCCCCTGCATTGGCAGGCGGATTCTTAACCACTGCACCACCAGAGAAGCCCAACTAGATTGTTTTAAGTAGAGATGTTAATTGTAATCCCCAGGGAAACCACTAAAAAAGTAACTCAAAAGAATAGAACAAGGGAATGAAAATGGAATACTAGAAAATATTTAGCACAAAAAGAAAGTGGTAGTGGAGAAACATAGGAACAAAAAAGAAAAGAATTATAAATAACAAATAGCCAAATGACAGATATAAATCCTATCTATTAGCAATTACATTAAATGTAAATGCACTAAACACTGCAGTCAAAAGATATTGGCAGAATAGATTTTAAAAACCCAACATGATCCAGCTATATGCTGTCTTTATAATCAATGACATCAATAGGTTGAAAGTGAAAGGATAGAAAAAGATATGCTATGCAAAAGCAACTATAAGAGATCTGGAGTGGCTATACTAATTACCAGACGAAACAGAATTTAAAACAAAACTTGTTACTAGAGACAAAAGACATTTTATAATGATAAAAAGGTTGATCCCTCAGGAAGACATAATAATTATAAACATATATGTACCTAAAAACAGAACCCCAAAATACATGAAACAAAACCTGACAGAATTGAGGGGAGAAATAGACAATTCAACAATAATAGTTGGAGACTTTAATACTGTACTTTCAATAATGGATGAAATAACTAGACAGAAGGTCAAGAAGGAAACAAATCCAACAATAGTGGAGTAGGTTTCCCATTTATTTCATTGCTAGGGACAGTGAACAAATACCACTGCCAAAGATCTCTGCTAGCCAAGAAATCAGATTGCCTGGTGGTCCCTGCTGCCCTTTACAGTTAATGTGTCCACCTTATCTGGATCCCATCATACCCACCGATAGCAGGGAGTCCAAATAAATGGTGATACCCGCTACAGTCATGCCTGGCCTACAAAGGAGAATAACCAGAGAGCTTTTCAAGCATGGAGATGCTCCCTTCAATGTTTTAGCAAAGGAATTGTCTCTGGGTCCTCTCACTGAATACAGTTGACAGATTATACACATGATAAATCAGTCTATCACCCAAGCCTTTGGATTCTCTCTTCTATGTGATGCCAGGAGAACTCTAGTACCTCAACTTCACTAAATGTAGACCACTATTAGGTCTAAATTTCAGTCAACTAAGCAAATAACTGCTCAGTGCCAACTTCAGGTGTGTGAGCTAGCACATTAAATCTGGGATCTTTAGTAAATATACCCATATAAGTGAATGTGGCCCTATTTAGTGTTATATTCTACCCTAATTGGTCTAACACCCTTAGAATCCATTCTCACACACTCCTTAGGTTTCTGCCAACATATTAGCAATGTATTGCTATTCTTTTGATGTGTAAGCTGTTTCTTCCTCGATCATGGTATGTACATACCTGTCTTCCTGAAATGTGTTGAGACTTGACCCTTGTTAAAGGCTAAGAGGCAACAGGGTAGTTGTGGTGAATTTTGAGTGGAATGAGCACCCCCTTTCAAGGCATTTGCCCCAGGTGAGGTTATCACAGGGTTTTCAGACAGAGAACAGCTAGTCTCATCAGACACAGAAGAGCAAGCTACTTCCACTGGCAGAGGAGACTCAGAATGACTTGGGAGTTCAATATTGTCTGCTTCATCTGATTCCAACCAGATGCACCCTTCCAAATTTCTGGGCCTTATTCTTTCCTGATTGATGCCCTAGTTTTCCCATGACAAATTTGATAAGAGTGTGAATTCAACTGTCATTATAAATCATCAACTTACATAATTAAATTTTGTGTTTGACTTTTAGCAATATGAGCCCTGGGTCTACATAATTAAAAGATAGCTTTAGGACTGTCATGTAAGTATCCTGGTTCTCAGATTGTGACTTGTGCTGGAAGTTAAGAGACCCGAGTTTGTCATTCTCTCTGTAATCACCCAAGTGCACTGCAAGAATCCATCCTACACCACAGGTCTGAGTCATTACTACTGCTGTAGGAGTCAAGGGCAGCAACCAGTTGGGCTCCCAAGGCATGAGCTTCAGTTGGCACCTCATCACAATCAACCACAGGCGACAGTTTGGTTAACTGTGATGCCACTGCATACGGTGGATTGCTAGCATCCCGTTTCCCATTGGTAAGGAGCTCAGCACTGTGTTCAAACTCAAGGGTATGACCATATCGTTGAAGAATCCCATCTTTGTGAGCCTTTCTCCTGGGACCACTCCCAGTACCAATTATATCAATCAAGGTCTAACCAGGAGAAAGAAGCCACAATGGGAAAGTTTAACATAAAGAATTATTAACAGGGGATTGGAATAATAGGGAATTGGCTAATTAGAGCTAAAGACAATTCTAAAGAATACAGAAACAGAGGTATTAAGATCAGCTACTCTCCCTAGGACTGAGATAGAGAGCCCAAGGAAGAGTCCTCTCCCACCAGGCTGAGATCCAGACTTCACTTGAAAGGGCATGGCAGAGAAGTCGCTGACTGCCTCACCAATGGGACTTCCTGGAAATTTGCCCTCTGGGGTGTCATGCTAATCATGGAGCACTGCTGGAACCAAGACTGTAGGAAGTGTTCTCTACAGGAACCCAGTGCTGGAGAGAGCTTTACCAGTACAGGGATCAAGCACTGTAGAAGGTCATACCATTGTGCAGTCAAGAGCTAGATGTATAATCAGGGAGAGCCCAGTGCTGGAGAAAGCTGCACCAAGAATCAAGCACTGTTGTCGTTGGAGAAAGTGCACTTGGTAAGAGCAGAGTGCTGGAGAAAACCAGACTGCTACCAAAGTCAAGTGTTGGAGAAAGCTTGCTCTGCCGGAAATCAGTGCTAGAGAAAGCCTCGTGAGGTGCCAAAGAAGTCTGAAGTGTCAAGAGTCCACTCGCTGCAAAGTCAGCTTGTGGTCTGGGGTCTGTGGTGACCACGTGGGAGTAGAGAGGGTGCGGCAAGGTGGTTGCAAGTCGGGGGCTGCGAGCTCCTCAGAGGACTCCTCACTCTCACACACCTCTAAGGCAGGGAACCACTGGATGTGCCCCTGCAAAACTGTGCAGCAAGCGCAAGAAAAAAACCAAACCTCAACAGGACCAGAGGCAGGAAAAGCATCCCCTTCCTCTTTCAATGTCCCTCTAGCGCCCTCTACTGACAAAGCTTAACTGCCAGGAGAAATGCATAAATAGTCCAGTCCGGTATCTCAGAGCAGATACTAGAGCCTGAATTCGGAGCTGAGAGGCAATAAACTGAAAACTGTCATAGTGGCAGAATCCCCACATAGGGTCTCTGACCCACAGACTGGGGACCAATACGGCAAGGAGGGCTAAGTGAAAGTCCCCCTCCCTACAGAGACAGCAAACCAGTAAAAATACCACATCCCCGGGAAAAGTGCAGAGACTCATGCCAAAGAATTGAAAGAAGCCGGGGTAGTGAGACCTAGCACATACCCATTTAACCCGCCAGTCTGGCCTGCGCAGGAGTCAGATGGAAAATGACGGTGGACCTTCATGAACTTAATCAGGTGACACTTCCAATTGAAGCTGCTGTCCCAAATTTAGTACCTTTCCCCTGGTATTTGGTATGCAGCTATCAACTTGGTTTTTCTTCCATACAAGTATGCAAGGTCCACCAGAGCGGTTTCCTTTTTAGCTGACAAGGCCACCGTGTAACTTCAGGTGGCCTCAGGGCTCTGTCAGCTCCGCGCTGCCGTAATAGAATCTGCAAAGGTCTTAATCATTAACATCTCGCAAAACACCACACTGGTCCACTATATTGACAACATTACTGGATCTGATGAGCAGCAAGTAACAAGTACTTTAATTGCCCTAATAAGACATATGCAGGCTTCCCTGGTGGCGCAGTGGTTGCGCGTCCGCCTGCGGATGCAGGGGAACCGGGTTCGCGCCCCGGTCTGGGAGGATCCCACATG
>NW_021145324.1:99986-105025 GCF_002837175.3 Physeter macrocephalus
CAACAGAGGAAGGCCCGCATACCACAAAAAAAAAAAAAAAAAAAAAAAAAAAAACATATGCAAACTAGAAAGTGGGAGATAAGCCCCACTAAAGATTCAGTGAAGTTTCTGGAATGCAGTGGCCTAGAGTATGAAAAGGTTATCTCCTCCAAGGTGAAAGACAAGTTGCTCCTCATACAACCTACTCCCCCTAAAAGAGGCCCAGTGCTTGGTAGGCCTATTTGGATTCTGGAGGCAGTGTATCTCATCAATAGAGTCACCTGGGAGGTGCCAGTGTTGAGTAGGGACAAGAGCAAGAGAAGGCTCTGTGACATGTTCAGGCTGCATTACAGCTGCCCTAACTCTTGGTATTTATGATCCGCCAGAGCCAGTGATACTCCAGCAAGCACCAAAAGCAGAATCAAAGCACAGACTCATAGGATTTTTGATAAGTGTAGGCTCTTTTCTATAGATAACTATTCTGCTTTTCAGCAACAGTCTCTGGCTTGCTCTTGGGACTTGGTAGGAACTGAACACCTAACAAGGTGACATCAGGTGACCATGCAACCTGAGCTTCTCATCATGAATGGGGTGTTGTCTGACCAACCCAACCACGAGGTTGGGTGTGCACAGCAGCAATCTATCATCACTTGATATAAGAGACCAGGCTTGGAAAGGTCCAGAAGGTGCGAGCCATTTACAGGACCAGGTGGCTCCTGTTGCATGGTCTTCTCTCCCACAATCACTGGCTACGACTTTCTGGGGTGTCCCTTATGCCCAGCTGACTGATGAAAACTCAAGCCTGTTTACAGATGAGTCTCGCTGATAGGCCGTTATGACCTGACAGTGGACAGCTACAGCCCCCGCTCCCCAGCTGGGTGAACCTGGAGGACAGTGGTGAAGAAAAATCCTCACAGTGGACAGAACTTCGAGCAGTGCATTTTGGCTGTTGACTATGTCCGGCATGAGAAATGGCCAGAAGTACGGACCTACGCTAATTCATGTGTCAGATAGGATTTCCTTCCTTTTCAAGGCTGAATAATATCCCATTGCATGTATATACCACATTTTGTTTATCCATTCATCTGTTGTTTCTATCCCTTGACTATTGTGAATAATGCTGCTATAAACATGGGTGTTCAAATATTTTTTTTGAGACTCTGCTTTCAATTCTTTTGGATATATACCCAGTAGCAGTGGAATTGCTGGATCTTTTTTGAGGGCCCACCATACTATTTTCCATAGCAGCTGCACCATTTTACATTTCTACCAACAGTGAACAAGGGTTTCAATTTCTCCACATCCTCACCACCATTTATTTTCTGGTTTTTTTTTTTTTAATAGTAGCCATCCTAATGAGTGTGAGGTGGCATCTCGTGGTTTCGATTTGCATTTTCCTAATAATTAGTGATGTTGAGCATCTTTTCACATGCTTGCTGGTCAGTTTGTGTATGTTCTTTCGAGAAGTGTCTTTTCAAGTTCTTTGCCCATTTTTCAGTCGGGTTGTTTGTTTTATTGTTTTTATATTGTGGGAGTTCTTTAGATAGCCTGAATGTTAATCGCTTATCATAGAATCTAGGGATCTTTTTGATGAGACCTGTAGATCGGTATTTTTTAAAGCTCCTTCGCGTGTCATCTCTTAGGAAATGAGACACAGTGTGTTTAAGTTAGTTCTCATCAGGACAAATGGGTATATCATCCTATAGGAATAGAGCGTTGAAATTTCCTACCTGGTTACTATATGTATCCATCAGTGCTGTCCAGTCATGGTAACCCTGTTCTTCCAGGGTCACTGGACTCACAGTTCCCTGGGTCTATTCTTTCCTCCTTGCACAGATAGAAATGAGTTCATATTTATGCCTTATAAATAGAGGAAGAATAGAAGAAACAAAATATCCATATATTAACACTCTCCTACTTATAAAAAGCATCAAAATTATACATATCTATTCTCATCACCTTTCTTTATCTAAGAAAGGTAGTACAACTACCTTTTTGAAGACTTGATATTAACTGTACTTTTGGGTAGCTTAGGGTCTCACAGCCTTTCCCAGATATTTCCCTTAAGCATAACGATCGTCATATTTTTTAGGGTGCTCAAATCGTTACAGCTTGGACAATGGCAGTCCATTTACTTAGCGTCTCTCTCTTTGTAACACTATCCCTGACATCCTTGAAAATATCCTTGCTTTCTGGCCTCAACAGGATGCTTGTAGACCCATCCTGATTTTTCTTGTATCAAGAAATGGAATCCACTACCCTCCTAGGACTCCTGGTTATTTTAATGGTAAATAATATGACAACAACATCTGGGCATCAGGGGTATACATGAGAGTTAGTAGCGGGGTACTGGACCTCACCTGGTAGAAGGAAGTGTTCTTTTAGGTACCGATTTTTTGGGTTTTGTTTGTTTTGTTTTTGTTTTTTGCTGTGCGGGGCAGCTTGTGGGATCTTAGTTCCACAACCAAGGACTAACTGGCGCCTTCGTCAGTGAAAGTGTGGAGTGCTAGTCACTGGACCGCCAGGGAAGTCCCCATTACAGGTTTATATTGATCTTTCCAATTTAACATATCGAGGCTGTGCCCTGCCTTCCTGACGGTCTGTAGCTACCATGATGCTGCCCTTACTATTATCCCCACCCGATAGCTGAACAGACTGAGACTTTGTAAGAGGTTATGTAACTTGCCTGAAATCACACTGCAAATAAGTGTAGAGCTGCCCAGCTCTATCAAATTTCAGAAACTGAGCTCCCACAGGGCCCGGCCTCCACCTCTGCCCGCTGTCAGAAATACATCGTTTACAAAGACTTTCCACCAAGTTGCCCCATTTAGAACTCCCAAGGCAGGGTCTTCCTAGTCTTGGCTGGGGTGAGGAGAAGAGAAAACACTACAGCTTCTTCTTTCTTCACTGCAGGATTCGGGAGTGAGGGTGACCAGGAGAGCCCTCCACGAGAAAGGCCTGAAAACAGAGCCCCTCAGGCGGCTCCTTCCCAGGAGGGGCCTCCGGACAAATGCCCGGCCCAGTTCTGCGGTGCCTCAGGACCCCAGAGCTCCCGTGGGAGGAAGCAAGGCCCCGAGGGCACCGAGGACGACCCCCCAGGGGAAGGGGAGGTGAGCCGGCTCCCCAGGCAAGGCCAGGCCCTTAGGCTTCCCTTGGCCACCCCAAGATCCAGCCACCCACCCGTGCCCCCGAGGGTGCAGAGAGCTTCCCAGCTCCACAGCCACCGCGGGATCATCGGGGGCGAGCGGCCCCTGCCTGACCCGAACCTAAGGCCACAGCACCCATCTGGCTCGCCACCGACACCCGCACAGAGCGGGCTCGACGACACCCCACGTGTGGGAAGGGCTTCGGGCACAATCGGACCACATCGAGCGCCTGAGGACGCATCGCAGCCAGAGGGTCCGGAGTGCCGGGTGCGCGCCCGGCCTCCACTCGGGTAGGGGCCGCACGGGAAACACCCGGGCCTCCGCCAGCCTCCGGCCGAGGCCCGGGGAGGCAGCGCAAGCGCAGAGACCCTGCATCACACGCCCATCTCCCCACCCCCTCCCTACTGCCTCCTCGAAGGCCCACGGATGCCCCGCCTGCGGGTGGGTTCCGTTGATCGCTGGAGGACCTGCAGCAAGACCTCCCGGCGGGGCCAGCCTCGCCAGTTTCCCGGCAGCCCATGGGGCCAGAGGCCTTCCCGCCCAGGCGCCCGCCTCACCCAAGTGGGGATGCGGAAGGTGGCCTGGGTTGGCTGGCGGGGAGCTCACGAAGCTTCTGGCACAATCCTGAGCCGCCCCCAACAGACCCGGAAAATCCCCACCTGGAGAAGGCCCGGGGCGAATGAGCCCTTTGAGCTGTTCCAATGGCCGTCACCGAGTTCTTGCCCACTCCACTGCTGGGCCAGTCGTACTACGAAATAATCACGTCTCCCATTGGTTGAGGGCTTAACTCCGTGCCAGGCTTTGTGATTTATGGGAATGACCTCATTCAATCCTCACCACATTCCTGTGCCATTGGGGTTCTCATTATCAGCATTTTACAGAAGTTGAAACTAAGTCTCAGAGAGGTTAAGGGACCGGCCCAAAGTCACACAGCCAGTATGTGGCAGAACCAGCATTCAGACCCAGGTCTACCTGCCTGACTCCACGGCACTGCTTCTCCTGCCGGTACACGAGTGAAGGGCGCAGGTTTGACAGGATATCTGCTTATGAAGCATTCATTTTTCTCGTGGTAATTACATAAAACACTTTTTATACTAAAGTGAGCAGATACTCCCAGGAATGAAAGTGAATATTTGTGCCAAGATTGAAATGCAACTTGAGACGTCGGAGATATTCCATGCCAAGGTCAAGGCTTCAGCCTCAGCCCCTGACTCCCTGAACTGACCTCTTCTCAGACCTCTGCCTTTGGAGGGATGTTGACCAGGGAAGCGCTGCTGCGGGGCCAGCTTCTGTGTGGAACCTTCCTGGAGGCCAAGAAAGATGGCCTCTCCCCAGTTTGCCATCCCACTGAATCGCTTAGGAAGGTCATCGAGTTTCTCTGGGCTAAGGTTTCTAAATTCCCAACACATATCAATCTAGGATTGGGGATTGAAAAATTGGAATTCTTAGGAATTCCTGAAGTCATGTTATTCTGTATTTTTCATAACTTTCTATTTTTTTTTAATAAATAAGAAAAACATTTAGTAGTAGTTACAAAGAACTGTAGGCTATAGCAAATATTCAAAACCAGGAAAATACCAGAGAACATTACTGGGTAGTATTTGGATAACGAAATGCTTAAACCTTCAACAAGATCAACTTCACTACACAGAATCATGTGTTGAAATTGCCAATTTAAGGACTTGTTTCTAAAACATTTTACTTCTCAGAACATCATTCATAGAATTTGTATAAGATAGACAATACATGTAAACAGGTTAATATTTTAATCTGAGGGCTTCCCTGGTGGCGCAGTGTTTGAGAGCCCGCCTGCCGATGCAAGGGACACGGGTTTGTGCCCCGGTCCGGGAAGATCCCACATGCCGCGTGCGGAGCGGCTGGGCCCGTGAGCCATGGCCGCTGAGCCTGCGCGTC
>NW_021145324.1:105208-115631 GCF_002837175.3 Physeter macrocephalus
TATATATATATATATATATTTTTTTTAATCTGTGAGAATGACTCACTGTTAACAACAAGTAGGGCCACGAATACGTTTTTTTATTTGTTTGTTTGTGGCGGCTTGTGGGATCCTAGTTCCCCGACCAGGGATGGAACCCAGGCCCTCAGCAGTGAAAGCGTGGGGTCCTAATCACTGGACCGCCAGGGAATTCCCACGAATACGTTTTTTACATGGCAACAGCTACAAAAAAAAGACTGATTAGTTGTGATCACTTATCTCCTATGTACTTCGGTCCCAAGTTCCAGAAATGTCTACCTTAACCTTGGACTCTGTGTCA
Source organism: Physeter macrocephalus (assembly GCF_002837175.3). Lineage (NCBI taxonomy): Eukaryota > Metazoa > Chordata > Mammalia > Artiodactyla > Physeteridae > Physeter > Physeter macrocephalus. The sequence continues at coordinate 105,528 of NW_021145324.1, forward strand.
GCGTTTCCTTCTCGTGCCGTGCTTTTTACTTGACACCAGTGGATTCCTTCAAACCAGGAATTCCTCGATGTTTATTGTTAAGCATTCGTTCTCACGGGAGAATTATAATAGTTTTTCCTGTTTTCCCAATTTCTTGACTGATTGTTTTTGGGATTCAGAAAAACACAAATTTCAGGACTTCCCTGGTGGTCCCACGGTTAAGACTCCACGATTCCACTGCAAGGGATGCAGGTTTGATCCCTGGTCAGGGAAGTTTTGCATGCTGCGGGGTGCGGCCAAAAACAAAAACACAAATTTCCTGAAAATGGTCGGGAAGGACTTCCTGCATCAAAATACTCTTCTGAGCTGAGTAGGGTTGGCAAGGCAAATATGCTGCAGAAATAATTGTCCTGTATAACATAAAGCCCAGTCACTGAAGTTTCATGGTTTCAGGAACCTCAGAGTCAGAAGATCCAATTATGGATTCCAGCTCTGCCAGTTCCTGGTTGTGAGACCTTGGGCAAGTCATTTTACCTCTCTGAGCTTCAATCTAATGGATAGAATGATACCTGCGAAATAACATGCTTGCTTTGTGAGGCGGTACTGAAGAAGGGTTAAAAGTGTGGCTTTGGAGTCAGACAGTCTGAGGTTTGAATCCACTGCTTACTACCTCTTTGATCTGGGGCAAGGTCTAACCACTCTGAGCCCCATTTTTTTCTCTTCTGTAAAATGGAAAAACTGATTGAACCCATTTCATAGGATTTTGGTGAGTTCAAATGAGATCACCTATGAAAACACTTAACACAGAGCATGGTACATTGTGAATGCTTGATGCGTGTGGACCAGTATAGTTATTACCTGCTGTATCTACTACCTCACAGGGCAGTTGTGAGGATGGAAGGGAGGTTATATTGTGGAAGTGCTTTCTAAGCTGTGAAATGGTCATCCACACACTTCCCTTTCCTTCAGAGATGAGATGGCCAGAAGCTCCTGGCAGACATCAGTGGTTTCTCCCAGTAAGGAGCCCAAGAATACCTACCTGTACCCACAGAAGGTAGCTGTGTTGAGGAGGCAGTGTCACCATGGTTACCTGGAAAAGAAGGTTCAGTTGCAATCAGGTAGGCAAACTCCAGCATCATCTGACTGCAGGCACACTTGGGGGAAAGCCAGTTTTCCGAAGGAAGCTTTGGAGAAAGGACAATATTTAACAGAGCCTGCCCACCATAGGTTTGTTTAATAGGGATCAAATCAAGAGAAGGGGGCGTGTGACTGTTGTCTAAAGCCCTCTTATTGGCTGAACTTAGGAAACAATTCTATTAGCCGGAACCAGTGCATCCTGCTCCTGCCATGTGTGCATTTATGATGCTCATTCATTCTTAGACTGTGCACAAAACACGAATCAAAGGGCTCTCCAGGGCTTCCCTGGTGGCGCAGCGGTTGCGCGTCCGCCTGACGATGCAGGGGAACCGGGTTCGCGCCCCGGTCTGGGAGGATCCCACATGCCGCGGAGTGGCTGGGCCCGTGAGCCATGGCCGCTGAGCCTGCGCGTCCGGAGCCTGTCCTCCGCAACGGGAGAGGCCACAGCAGAGGGAGGGCCGCATACCACAAAAAAAAAAAAAAAAAAAAAAAAAAAAAAAAGGGCTCTCCAAAGATGATCTTGCATAATCCTGACAGCAGCCCCATAAAGCAAATACTAGCATTACTCCCGTTCTGCAGCTGAGGGCTTGGAGTCTGGGAAAGTTAAGTCCATCGCCCAAAGTCACATAGCCTATATGTTGTGGAGTCAAGATTCAGACCAAGTCCAAACCCTTAGCCTCCGCCAGGCTTCCTCAACTCACCGGGTGCCAGATGCTGAGCTGGAACAAGGAAGAAGGAAACACAGACGTATAGGATTTAGTGCCTCAAGTGGCCTCCTCTCTTGCCTTCTGTAACAACTCTCTCTCCCCATACTATGCCTACTTTTCTGGACACTGTTTCTTTGCTTCCAGGGATGTTTTTCTCTGCTTAGCCCTTAAGTCCAGGTTTTCTGGGCCCCATCCTTGGACTCTTTTCTTTTGTACAGGACTGTGAGAGATCTTTATGTCCACAGCTTCAGCTGCCAGTCATCTCTCCTATTTTTTATTTATTTATTTATTTTAAAAAATTCTTTGGCTGCGTCATGCGATTTGTGGGATCTTAGTTCCCCGACCAGGGATCGAACCTGGGCCCTCGGCAGTGAAAGCACAGAGTCCTAACCACTGGACGGCCAGGGAATTCCCTGTCTCTCCTTCTAATCCAGACTGCCCCTCTGAGAACCAGCTCAGTCCAGCCAACTGCCTCCTTGACATCCCCTCTGACGTTCCAGCCTCCCAACCGAATTCATCCTCTCCCCCTTAACATGCCTCGCCTCCTGAGTTCCCCTTCCTCCTTACCATGGCCTCCTAGTTTCAAACACTGGTGTAGTGGTGAGGAACCCTAGAAGTCTTCCTAGATAAAGCCTCTTGAGTCAGTTCTTGGGGCTGGAGAGGGACTGTGGGGTGTGTGCTTTGAGAGCTGCCATGGGTTTGGCGGTGAACTTGGAGGGTAGAATGCATCGTTTAATCAACTGTCTGCTAAGTGCCCGGCAGTGGGCCTGGTCTAATAGCAGGGGTGGAGGACACAATCACGAATGAAGCAGACAGGACCCTTGGCTTCAGGGAGCTTTCAGGCCACTAGAGAAGACGGACCTCAAGCAATCCTCCCCAAATACCAACTCTTACAAACTGTGACGAGTATCATGAAGGAAACGTTCAGGGTGCTATGAAAGAACGTGGTAAATCTATACTGGGTGGGGGGAGGGGGTCAAAGGCCATTTGGAGAAAGTGACAATTACTATATTCCTGAGAACTGAGTTGAGGGAAGAGAATTCCACATAGAAGCAACTGTAGGTACACGCACAAAGACCCAGAGGTGGACAAGAACGCGGTGTGTTGGGAAAACTGAAAGGCAGCTCGTGTCTATGGCTCTGAGTATGCTGGGGCATGTGGGCAAGACGAGACTGGCCTGGTTGGCTGGGGACGGTGGCAGGTGCCTTGTGGGCCATGGTAAGGAGCCTGGATTTTTTGGTTTAACTTTTTAGTTGGAAATAATTTTGAAGTTACAGAAAAGTATGAAGGGCATCCGTATGTCCTCTACTCCAAACTCATCTGTTAAAAATTACTTGTTCTCCCTCTATATGTAGTATATACATGTGACTTTTATTCTGAACTATTTGAGAATAAGTTGCATACATCTTGTTCTCTTACCCTTAAATACTTAGAATTTCCTGCCCCAGTGCAGTACAGTTATCCACTTCACTAAATTTAACATTGATGCAATATGGTACCTAATTTACCATTCACTTTGTCAATTGTCTCAATAATATCCTTGATGTGGTATTTTCCCCTCTAGTACAGAATCCAGGCTAGAAACGATGTATTGCATTAAATTGTCATTTCTCTTTAGTCTCCTTTAATCTGGAATAGTTAGCCTTTGTCTTTTATGACATTGACACGGTAGAAAAATGCCATCTTCCCCTTTAATAGAATGTTCCTCATTTGAGCTTTGTCTACTGTTTCTTCATTATCATATATGAGTTAAGAATTCCCGGCCGGAAGACTGCATAAATGTTGTCGTATCCTTCTCAGTGTGACAGCAAGAGGCACACAATGTCTGTCTACTCCTCCTTAGTGATTTTGTCTGATTTCTCCTATCTCTAGTTAAAATGTTTCCCTCATAACTGATAAGCCGTCAGGGAGATGCATTACAACCATGCAGCTACCCTATTCCATAGATTATTAAATAGATGAGATAGACTATCTCTTCATGATTCTTGCCTGAATCAGATCAGTCTTTATTACGATGGTTACAAAATGATGACTTCAACTCCAGGACTCCCTCCACTTGACATTCTTCTGCCTACTTATTTAATATTTATTATTAGTAGGGACTTGGAGATTTATATTATTTTCCAATAGTTTTATAGTTATTAACCTTACTTATTTTGGTGCTCAAATTGCTCCAGATTTGGGCAGTGGGAGCCCCTTAAACTAGAAGCCTGGTTTCTATCCCCACTTCAGTGGGGTAGCATGATTCTGTTTGCACATATGACCACCTTTCATTGTGTGACAGTGTGTCGTAGGGGCACAGACGTAGGGAGACCTGATGGGAAGCTCTTGTGTAGCTCAGGAGGGAAACGTGGCTTAGACTGGGGCAGTGACGTATTGGCTGGAGAGAATGGATGGACGTTGGAGGAACTTTGGCGGTGGAATCGGCAGGACTTAGCGGGTGCAGGCTGGGGGTGAATGTGTGAGAGGTCAGAGAGGGAGAAGTCAGGAGCGACCGAAGCGGCTGCAGGGATGGTGGAGTCGTTTACTGACGTGGGAAAGACAAGCAGAGCAGGGGGGGTCGGGTGGGATGGGTATTTTTGACAGCTGAGTTTGAGATGTCTTTGACATCTGAGCGAGGGAGTCAAGTAGACAACTGGATATATTGTTCTGGAGCTGACGAGAGAAGTCCAAACCAGAAGAAAACTTAGGACTGCCACGGATGATTTCTGAATCCACGGTCCTGGATGAAATGCTGTGAGGGGGAAGTGTAGAGGAGAGGGAGGGATCAGGCAGGGGAATCCTGAGGGAGTTCACTGTTTAGGGGTCTGGAGGTACACGGCAGGAGACAGCAATGGACGGGTCTGTGGGGTCAGGTCCCGTGGAGCCTGGAATGTCAGGCCAAATCCTGAAGGCTCCGGGAAAGCATTGAAGGGTTCTGAGTAGGGAAGTGAGTGACAGGGAATGATTTGAATTTTAGAAAGATCGTTCTGAGAGCCAAGCGGGGATGATTTGGAAGGTCATGACAGTAGCTAATGCTACGGTTCTTTCTAAAGTAAATCAGTTTCTCTTTTGCCACTGGAGCTTGCTCAGATGGCCACCTGCACCTGAATGCCCTCTCCTTGTCCATCTGGGCACAAAAAAAGATGATCCAAACATCTGCCCCAGCTGCTCTTATCCGCCCCAGGTAATGTGACAGCAAACCCCCATCTCCTTGCCTCATTTTGGCTGGAGGCTTGTTTTTGGGGGGCGGGGGGTTTGAACCTTTTGAGCCAGGCAAAGTGTAGGTGTGCAGGGGATGGTCTCTGAGGTTTGTGAGAGTGTGTTTAGGGACCGTGATCCTCTGCCCCGGCCTGCTTTGAGTTTAGCGTGGCCTCTGTCCCCCGGGCAACTGCCCATTTAAACCTGTATGTCGTCCCCTCCCCACACCCACACATGCAGGGAGAGGTGGGTCGTGTCTGGAAGGACATCTCAGTGCATCCTCTCCTTAGCAGGGGTGGTGCTGTGCAGGGGACCTGCAGTTCTGCTCAAAGGGTGTGGGCACCTGTTTGGATGGAGACACAAACAACCAAAAGCAGACATTTTAAGAGGACAGAGGGAGGGGCAGATGCTCTGGAAGCCCAGGAAAGGCAAGATTGTTTCTAGTTGGAGAAATCAGGAAAAGTGCCCTGAGAAGGTGGCATTTGAATCAGGCCTTGAGGATAGAGGATTATTCAGTGGAAAAGAGAAAATAAAAAAAATCAAAGTCCTGCGTCCTCATGTTTTATTGACATTGTCAACACAGTCGTTATCGGTTGCATAAATATCCTGTTAGGCAGATCCTCCATTGTTAGTTCTCTGACTGTTGGAATAATTCCTACAAGGCCTCGTGACATTGGCTTGGGGCTTGGGGCTGAGCAGTGGGGACAGAAGCAACTTGGGACCAAATGCAACTCAGGAATCAGTGCTTGAGCCCACCCGCTCATTCTTCCATTCAGCAAGACCCACCACATCCCAGGCCCTGAGGCTACGACGACGATGAGGAGGACATGGCTCCTGTTCTGAAGACCTCACGTCTGCTAGAAAGGGAGTCACAAGTGGAGAGAATTTATTGTAGGGCACGGGTAGATGCTGCTGTAGAGGCACAGCGCATACCAGAAGCGGTGCTGACACAGAGAAAGGGGCTGAAGGGAGCTGAGGCCTTGGGAGCAGATGAGTATATCAGGCAGAGTGGGACAGCGAGAAGCGGGGCAGGTCTGAGGACACACGTCAGAGGACCAAGTTTACGTGGAGCACAGCAACACACTTCTCTGCCCACAGGTCGGAAGGTACATCTCTCCTACTCTTAGGCTTCTGGGCATTCCTTTTTTCTGTTTTCTATTTCAAATATTTCCTTTCCCATTTTGGGGGTGGGGGAGTGTTTTATACTCTTTTCCAAAATCTCAACTTGCATGCTTAATTCATTTGTTTTATTTTTCTCTTTTTGACACTAAAAGCATTTAATGCTATTAATTATGCCTCTGCAGATAGCTTTGACTGTATCCTTTTTTAAAAATTATTATTTTCTAAATAGGTTGCTTTTTATCCTTGATTTATTCTTGTCCTAAGGGTAATTTGAGATGTTATTTATGTTTTTCAATTTCTGAGTGGTGTGTTTTATGTTATTGTTAGTTCTACTGCGTTTTGATCCGAGACTGACTTTAGAATTCCCACTTTTCAAAATTTATCAGAATATTCTCTGTAGCTTAATATTTATTGAATTTTATCACTGTCCATGAAACTTGAAACGAAGGTACACTGTTTTCAGGGTCAAAAATTTATATGTTCATATCTTTTATGTCGTTATTTATTTTTTGATTATTTGTTTGGAAAACGTATTAGAATATTTCCAATAAAACTGTTTCTCATGTTTCTTCTTGTATTATGAAATATTTGATTGCATGGACCTTTGTTGTTATTTAACACATAAGAAATTAAACCCCTTCACTGTGAAGTATACCTTTTATTTTTTTTAAATTTTATTTTACTTTTTATTGAAGTATAGTTGATTTACAATGTTGTGGAAGTATACCTTTTAGAGAGTGAGGTTAAGAGCTCACATTCTGGAGTCAAGACAGCCTGGATTCACACCCCAGCTCCACCATCTCTCAGCTTAGATTCCTTATCTGCAAAATGGAGCTAATAATGGTATTTCCAAGTTTGGGTTTTTTAAGCACAAGCTGCCTCTTCTCTTTGCTTGACCCTGCAATTAAAAAAAAAAAAAAAGGTATTTCCCTTGTCCCTTGTATAATTGTTGGATTAAATGAGATGATGAATAGAAAGCATTTAGAATGCTGCTTGGCACAAGGTAAGTGCTCAATAAAGCCAGAATTCACTGTTAACAATTACTGTTATGTTGCCTGGCTGACCATTCCTGGCATTCGAGGCCTCTGTTGTGGAGAAAAGGTCTCTAGGAACCTCTTTCTTTTTCTCCATCCAGTAAACATTTGGTAAACAGAATGCTTCTTCATGCAGAACTTTAGAAGACATTGTGGGGAATTCCCTGGCGGTACAGTGGTTATGACTCGGCGCTTTCACTGCCAAGGGGCGAGTGTTCAATCCCTGGTGGGGGAAACTAAGATCCTGCAAGCTGCGCCATGCGGCCAGGAGGCATTGTGGAAAACAGGAAGAAAAAAAAAAAGCTGACAACTTCTTAGCATGCAAATGCAGTGACACACTTTGGCTTTGATGGTGGGATCACTGGGTGAGTGTCAGTGGCCTGCTGCCACTAATGTGGGGGTGGGGAGGGCAGGTAGGACAGGAGAAGAAGGGGAGGACCCAGCCTTCCCTGGATATTGTATTGAACACTACTGTCCAGCTCTCAGAGCCTCACATCCCTTCCACCAGTGCTGTGAGCCGGAACGCTGTAGGATTCCTGTCAATAGCTTCCACCTGCAACCTTCAGATGCTTGCCCTCAATGCTGGAGCCACTTTCCCCATGGGAACTTGCATGTCACCATGCCCTCCCTCCCCCAAGGGGGCTTATAGCCAAAGACTGGTGTGAAGTACAAAAGCCCAGCTCCTTGGCCTGAAGTAGGACAAACGCTAAGGTGTTATTTATATCCCAGACCTGCTAACACACTTGCTAACCTGCCTACCTCACTCCCTTACTGGTTTTTCCTGGGAACACTTCCTTAATACCTCACTTGTACTTTATTTATTTATTTATGTCGGCTGCGTTGGGTCTTCATTGCTGCACGCGGACTTTCTTTAGTTGCATCGAGCAGGGGCTACTCTTTGTTGCGGTGCGCAGGCTTCTCATTGCGGTGGCTTCTCTTGTTGTGCAGCACGGGCTCTAGGCACGTGGGCTTCAGTACTTGTGGCACGTGGGGTCAGTAGCTGTGGCTCGCGGGCTCTAGAGCACAGGCTCAGTAGTTGTGGCGCACGGGCCTAGTTGCTCCGCTGCATGTGGGATCGTCCCGGACCAGGGATCGAACCCATGTTCCCTGCATTGGCAAGCAGATTCTCAACCACTGCGCCATCAGGGAAGCCCCCATCACTTGTACTTTAATCCTTGGCCCAGGTTAAGCTTCCGGGAGAATCTGACCTCAGATAAACTGCTTCACTCCCTCCTAACAGGAGGAATTCAGATGTGGAGAGAACATAGTAGTCAGTTTTTGTCCCTTTGGTTGCAAGGGACATAAACTCCAAAGGTACTAGCTTAGACAAAAGCGGGGAGTGGTTAGAAGGATGCTGGGATATCTTAAGTAATCACAAGGAGAAAAGGAGTACACCTGGGCCATAGAAGCATCTGGAATCAGGACATTCTCTCCCCAACATATTTTTTCTTTTTGGCCACGCCACGTGGCCTGCGGGATCTTAGTTCCCTGACCAGGGATTGAACCCGTGCCCTTAGCAGTGATAGTGTGGAGCCCTAACCACTGGACCACCAGGAAATTCCCCTTTCTCCAACTTTACTTATGCTTTTACTCATGTCTGCTTTATTCTCTGAGAGTTGTATTTCCAAATAGCTGGAAATGAGGCTGCAAAGAGCATCTCCACCTCACTTTCCTCAGCTCTGCCCCTGGTTTGTCCAGCATGGTACCAAATGGCCACAATTGGGGATAAGGAGTCATCTAGTCGCCATGAATCTCTTCTATTCCTAGTGAAAGAGGGGCTGTGACCAGAAGGAAGGAAGGGTGCTGGATAAAAAACAAAAACAAAAACAAAAACTAGATGCCCACCACACAGTTCTTTTGGTGAAGAATGAAGTTAAAAAGGCATGGCTTACTTGTATACCCATGTTCACAGCAGCACTAGTCACAAACCAAAAGGTGAAAACAACTCAAATATCCATCAACAGATGAATGAATAAACAAAATGTTGTATATACATACAATGGAATATTATTCAGCCTTAAAAAGGAAGGAAATTCTGATACATGCTACAACATGAATGAACCTTGAAAACATTAGGCTAATGAAGTGAGACACAAAAGGACAAATATTTGTTATGATTCCATTTATAGGAAGTACCTAGAATAGACAAATTCATAGAGGTAAAAAGTAAAATAAAGGTTACCAGGGGATACTGGGAAGGGGCATAGGGAGTTATTGTTTAATGAGGACAGAATTTCTGTTTGGGGTGATAAAAAAGAAGTTTCAAAATGGATAGTGGTGATGGTTGCAAAAGATTGTGAATATATTTCATGCTAATGAATTGTGCACTTCAAAAGGGTTAAAATGAGGTGTTAGGCAGGGTTCTCCAGAGAAACTGAACCAGTAGGATAGAGATATATATATAAAGAGATTTATTATATGGAATTGGCTCGTGCAGTTATGGAGGCTGAGGAGTCCAGACCCAGGAGAGCTGATGGTGTAAGTTCCAGTCTGACTCTGGAAGAATCAAGGAACAAAAACTATATGACACACATAAAACAAATAGCTAGGGGCTTCCCTGGTGGCGCAGTGGTTGAGAATCCACCTGCCGATGCAGGGGACGTGGGTTCGTGCCCCGGTCCGGGAAGATCCCACATGCCGCGGAGCGGCTAGGCCCGTGAGCCATGGCCATGGAGCCTGTGTGTCTGGAGCCTGTGCTCCGCAACGGGAGAGGCCACAACAGTGAGAGGCCCGCATATGACAAAAAAAAAAAAAAAAAAAAAAAAGCTAAATAACAGAAGTAAATTCTTTACCAGCAATCACACTAAATGTAAACCCTTCTATTAAAACACAGATCAGGACTTCCTGGTGGCGCAGTGGAATCTGCCTGCCAATGCAGGGGACACGGGTTCGAGCCCTGGCCCGGGAAGATCCCACATGCCGCAGAGCAACCAAGCCTGTGCACC
>NW_021145324.1:115717-175000 GCF_002837175.3 Physeter macrocephalus
GTGTGCCCCGCACCGGGGGAGGCCACAACAGTGAGAGGCCCGCATATGACAAAAAAAAAAAAAAAAAAAAAAAAAAGCTAAATAACAGAAGTAAATTCTTTACCAGCAATCACACTAAATGTAAACCCTTCTATTAAAACACAGATCAGGACTTCCTGGTGGCGCAGTGGAATCTGCCTGCCAATGCAGGGGACACGGGTTCGAGCCCTGGCCCGGGAAGATCCCACATGCCGCAGAGCAACCAAGCCTGTGCACCAAAGGTACTAGCTTAGACAAAAGCGGGGAGTGGTTAGAAGGATGCTGGGATATCTTAAGTAATCACAAGGAGAAAAGGAGTACACCTGGGCCATAGAAGCATCTGGAATCAGGACATTCTCTCCCCAACATATTTTTTCTTTTTGGCCACGCCACGTGGCCTGCGGGATCTTAGTTCCCTGACCAGGGATTGAACCCGTGCCCTTAGCAGTGATAGTGTGGAGCCCTAACCACTGGACCACCAGGAAATTCCCCTTTCTCCAACTTTACTTATGCTTTTACTCATGTCTGCTTTATTCTCTGAGAGTTGTATTTCCAAATAGCTGGAAATGAGGCTGCAAAGAGCATCTCCACCTCACTTTCCTCAGCTCTGCCCCTGGTTTGTCCAGCATGGTACCAAATGGCCACAATTGGGGATAAGGAGTCATCTAGTCGCCATGAATCTCTTCTATTCCTAGTGAAAGAGGGGCTGTGACCAGAAGGAAGGAAGGGTGCTGGATAAAAAACAAAAACAAAAACAAAAACTAGATGCCCACCACACAGTTCTTTTGGTGAAGAATGAAGTTAAAAAGGCATGGCTTACTTGTATACCCATGTTCACAGCAGCACTAGTCACAAACCAAAAGGTGAAAACAACTCAAATATCCATCAACAGATGAATGAATAAACAAAATGTTGTATATACATACAATGGAATATTATTCAGCCTTAAAAAGGAAGGAAATTCTGATACATGCTACAACATGAATGAACCTTGAAAACATTAGGCTAATGAAGTGAGACACAAAAGGACAAATATTTGTTATGATTCCATTTATAGGAAGTACCTAGAATAGACAAATTCATAGAGGTAAAAAGTAAAATAAAGGTTACCAGGGGATACTGGGAAGGGGCATAGGGAGTTATTGTTTAATGAGGACAGAATTTCTGTTTGGGGTGATAAAAAAGAAGTTTCAAAATGGATAGTGGTGATGGTTGCAAAAGATTGTGAATATATTTCATGCTAATGAATTGTGCACTTCAAAAGGGTTAAAATGAGGTGTTAGGCAGGGTTCTCCAGAGAAACTGAACCAGTAGGATAGAGATATATATATAAAGAGATTTATTATATGGAATTGGCTCGTGCAGTTATGGAGGCTGAGGAGTCCAGACCCAGGAGAGCTGATGGTGTAAGTTCCAGTCTGACTCTGGAAGAATCAAGGAACAAAAACTATATGACACACATAAAACAAATAGCTAGGGGCTTCCCTGGTGGCGCAGTGGTTGAGAATCCACCTGCCGATGCAGGGGACGTGGGTTCGTGCCCCGGTCCGGGAAGATCCCACATGCCGCGGAGCGGCTAGGCCCGTGAGCCATGGCCATGGAGCCTGTGTGTCTGGAGCCTGTGCTCCGCAACGGGAGAGGCCACAACAGTGAGAGGCCCGCATATGACAAAAAAAAAAAAAAAAAAAAAAAAAAGCTAAATAACAGAAGTAAATTCTTTACCAGCAATCACACTAAATGTAAACCCTTCTATTAAAACACAGATCAGGACTTCCTGGTGGCGCAGTGGAATCTGCCTGCCAATGCAGGGGACACGGGTTCGAGCCCTGGCCCGGGAAGATCCCACATGCCGCAGAGCAACCAAGCCTGTGCACCACAACTACTGAGCCTACGCTCTAGTGCCCGTGAGCCACCACTACTGAGCTCACGTGCCGCAACTACTGAAGCCCGCGCGCCAAGAGCCTGTGCTCCACAACAGGAGAAGCCAGCGCAATGAGAAGCCCGCGCACCGCAATCAAGAGTAGCCCCTGCTCACGGCAACTAGAGAAAGCCCGCGCTCAGCAATGAAGACCCAACGCAGCCAAAGATAAATAAATAAATTTATAAATAAATACAGATCAGTAGCTTGGATTAAACAAAAACAAAACAAAAAAACCCCCCAAGGATCCATCTATATGCTCTCTACAGAGACTCACTTTAGATATAAGGACACAAAGAGTCCTTTAGAAATAAGGACTCACTTTAGATGAAAGTAAAAGAATGGAAAAAAAGATATTCCATGCAAGTAGTAACCAAAACAGCGCTGGATTGGTTGTATTATTATCAGAAAACATAGACTTTAAATCAAGAAAAGGTAATAAGAGACAAATAAGGACATTATATATTAATGTTTTTTTTAAACAGGGTATTTATTTACTTATTTAGTTTTGGCTGCGTTGGGTCTTCATTGCTGTGCGTGGGCTTTCTCTAGTTGCAGCGAGTCGGGGCCACTCTTCATTGCAGTGCGTGGGCCTCTCACTATCGTGGCTTCTCTTGTTGCGGAGCATGGGCTCTAGGCACGGGCTTCAGTAGTTGCGGCACGTGGGTTCAGTAGTTGTGGCACACGGGCTCTAGGTGCACGGGCTTCAGTAGTTGTGGCGCAAGGGCTCAGTGGTTGTGGCTCGCGGGCTCTAGAGCGCAGGCTCAGTAGTTGTGGCGCACGGGCTTAGTTGCTCCACACCCTGTGGGATCTTCCCGGACCAGGGCTCGAACACGTGTCCCCTGAATTGGCAGGCGGATTCTTAACCACTGCACCACCAGGGAAGTGGTTAAGAGTTTTAAATTTCAGTTATTGTACTTTTAACTTTTAAAAGTTCTATTTGATTCTTTTCAAGTCTGCTTGGTCATTTAGTGGCGTTATTATTTCCTGCTCCTTGGCAGATATTTTAAGACTATGTTTTATTTCTTTAAACATAATAATCAGAGGTATTTTATAATTTGGGTATGATAATTCCAATATAGGAAATGTTTGCAGGTTGGTTTCTTCTTTTGGTTTTTTCTCTGTATCCCTGGATATTTCTATCAGTATATTCTCCTTGAAAACTTATTTGGGGGAATTTGTATTTGCTTCTGCCAGTGCCCAAACACAGGCAATCGACAGCCAATTTAAATTTATAGCTTGATGTTTTTGCTTTTGACCACACAAGTGAGGTGATTTGGAGCTACATATCCACCCCAGGGCTGGCTTGTCATCACAACTTCTCAGAAGTAGTTTCTTCTCCCAGCTCCTGGTTTACTCCTGTTCGATCACGGCAGGGGGTGTCTCTCCATAAGCACTGGGCAGACACAGGGCTTGAATTTCTGTTCTGTGAAGCCTGCTAAAGTTCATCTAGTTTGGCAAATGCTTTCAGGGTAAAAGCAGTTTGTGTTCAAGTTCCTCTGTGGGTTCACACTTTCAGCTAAATTTTAGTCTGATAATTCCTTCTCTGTTCTTCAGTACTTTTAAGAAAATTTATTATTATTATTATTCCACATTTTTATTGTTTTCAGTGAACAGATTGCTCTGAATAGCCTGCCATATTTACCAGAAAGCATTCTATGCTTTCAAGCTTCAAAATATATTATTTATCTCTTATCTTCTCTCATTTCCTCTCTAGTTCTCTTTGTCTTGCGTACTTCAACCTGTTGAAAAGGTCTTTACTTTCATTTTAAAGGAGTTTTAAGAAAAGTCAGAGATAAAGTGCTTACAGACCACCATATTTAACCAGAAGTCTCCCATTAACGTCACTGTTATATCATTTTTACAAATAAAATAATAAAGTTCTAGAGGCTGGACAGGATGCTTCGCTCTGGTCCTGTCACCTGATGGCTAAATTTCAACTTCGGGGAAGGAAATAGTTGTTCCACAAGATGAGCCCTTTACTAGAGAGTAGATACCCTTCCCTTCCTCTGTTTTATCAGCCTCAGTCTTCCTTGCTGGACTGACTGCATGACTGCACACACCACTTCTCGCACCACTCCTTCCCCCGCCCCTCACCATAATCAAGATTTGGGGGAATAAAGATTGCCTCCATGGTTTAGATTGAAAAGATTTCCCAAGTGATTCTGATATGACCTCATCATTAATTAGAGAATCACTGGGGTAGCTTACATAGGTGAGAGGAAGCTTTCTTGACTCTCAACTAAGTTAACTGAACCCTGTTATGTGCTCTGGTCACCCCTGTGTTTCTCTGATTGAAAAACTCCACCTGTAAATATTGATTTTCCCAAGACCCCAAGTCTGGTCCACCCCCGGCCTTTTCTATGTCAATTGATGGCGATTCCTTCCGTTGTTCAGGCCACAATCCTTAGAGTGATTCTTAATTCCTGTCTTTATCTCATATCCCATTTCCAATTTTGACGGAAACCTTTTGGGCTCTACCTTCAAAATATACCCAGAATCTGACCACTTTTCACCACTTACACCACCACCACCCTGGTCCAAACTACCCTCATCTCTTACACACTAGCATGCTTTTTTTTTTTACCAAGCTGCTTTTATTTTAATGTCTATCTATCTATCTATTTATTTATTTATTTGGCTGCACAGGGTCTTAGTTGCAGCATGCAGGATCTTTAGTTGCGGCATGCAGTATCTAGTTCCCTGACCAGGGATGGAACCTAGCCCCCTGCATTAGGATCGCGGAGTCTTAAACACTGGACCACCAGCGAAGTCCCTTATTTTATTTTTGGCCATGCCGCTCAGCTCGCAGGATCTTATTTCCCCAACCAGGGATGAACCTGGGCCCTCGACAGCCAGAGGAGTGTGGAGTCCTAACCACTGGACCACCAGGGAATTCCCTAACATGCATTAGTGCAATTACCTTTTAGCAGACTTCCTTGTTTCCATCCTTGCACCTTCGATTGATTACCAACACAGCAGCCAGAAGGGTTATTTTAAATATGTCACGTAATGTCACTCTTCTGCCAGAAACCCTGCAATGGCTCCCTATTTCAAAGCAAAAGCCAAGCATACAAGACCCTGTAAGATCTGCACTCCCTGTCCCCTCAATCGTTTCCCACCACTCTCCCTTCACTCACACGCTCCAGCCACAGTTCTCTCCTCACCGTTTTTCAGTAATACCAGTCAGATGTTCCCTCTTGCCTTGGATACTCTCCCAGATAGCCCACTGGCAAACCGTCTTGCCTCCTTCAGTTCTTTGTTCAGATCTCACTTTTGCACTGGTGTCCAACCTGGCCACCTCGTTAATGATGCAACCTGCTCCATCTTACCTTGCTCTACTTTTTTGGGGGGGAGGGGGTGTTATTCATCTTTTTATTGTTAAATTGTAAGAATTCATTATTTATTATGACTCCAGGTCCCTTCAGATATATGAGTTCCAAACATTTTCTCCCATTCTGTAGGTTGCCTTTTCGCTTTTTTAAAAAAAATTTTTTTGGCCGGGCAGCACGTGGGATCTTAGTTCCCCGACCAGGGATCAAACCCGCACCCTCTGTGTTGGCAGCGCGGAGTCTTAACCACTAGACCGCCAGGGAAGTCCCCCCTTGCTCTACCTTTTTTTTCCCCCACAGCCTTGTCCCATCTTCTAACACACTACGTAAGGTATGATCTCCCCTCGTTAGAATACAGCCTCCAAGAAGGCAATAATCAGGTTTGCTCACTGAGCCCAAGCACCTAGACCAGTGTCTGGCACCCAGCAGGCGCTCAATAAATGTTCAATTTAAACATTAAATGCTTGTATTCCTCGCAATACTACCACCGAGAAGTATAACTAACAATATCGGATGGTTTTTGGTCTCCCACTACTTTCGCCCACACCTAGGAGAGCTACTTCGAATTGGAAACACAGAATTTTCAGTTCACCAAAGCTCTTTCTCTGCTCAGCTTCTCCAAAGTGTATGTCCCAGGTTCACGGTTTCCAACCTGGGCGAGGTGCCACTCCCCAGCCCCAGGGTCACGCCAGTGATTGTACCCGACTCATCCACCCAACCAATCAAAAATCGCCGTCCTTTTTTTTCTCTTGCCCCAGTAAAGGATTTCACTTTCCGATTGGTTGTGCCAAGAGGGGTGGGACGAAGCAATTTTGGTAAGGGAGGGGTTCTACTCTAGGGCGGTTGCCTAGGTCATCGCCCGGCTTTCCGGAAGCTGAGAAAAATGGGCGTAGCGAGCACACCCCGCCCTTATTCACGATCCGGCTTGCGATTGGTCCGCAGCTTGCGGGCCACGCCCCCAACCCGGACTCGCGCCGCGCCCCAAACGGTCCGTTGCTCCCGGCCGGGTTACGAGGAGATCCTGAAGGCTCCTCCGTGGGAAGGGGACCTCAAAGGCCAGGACACCTGAGCCCCGCCCCGACGCAAGTAGAGGTGCCTCTGCCGGTAGGAACCCCTAAGATCACATTCATTCATGCTATAGTGCGAGACCGTAGGTCTGGATCCAGGTCCAGTAAATTCCGAGAAACCTGGCCGGGGCCAGCACCTCTTCTAAACCGCTGTTAAAAGAGGTTTTGGATTCTAGATGACCTCCAAGGAGCCTTCCCCGACTGACAGGCCCTATTCTTCATGGAAGTCTCTGGGCTCCGGCTTCCTCAAGAGTAAATGAATAGTGACCCGCTATGGCACTCACTTGCTGTTTGGCCTTAGACAAGTTATATCCTATTTCTAGGCCTGTTTCCTCATCTTGGCGTGAAGGGACTGGACTAGATGTTCCCCAAGGTCCCTTCTAGTATTCCTTCCTAGCTATGAAACAGCCCAGGTAACATGTATAAAAGTTCTTCATAAATATTTGACCCGTTATATAAATTCTAAGCAATTTACATCGCTATCTTCTCATCCTCCTTACTTTCTGTACCCAGCAGTTCCAGGAATGGAGGAAGAGTCTAGGGTGGCACCTAAAAATGAAATACGGACTGTAAACAGATACGGAAAAGGCTGACTGCCTGCCGCTCAGGAGATGATGCTGGAGAGGAGGTGGAATAATCTTTAACCCCCTCATTTTACAGAAGAAAAAACTTTGAGAAGAGCTGAGTCAGGCTGATAATGGGAAGAACCAGGTTTCCTGACTGGACTCCATGATTGGTCCCTTTACACTTTACAGTGTTGGCAAAGAGAAGGCATAACTGTATTAAAACAGGTTAAAAAAACTGTTCACAGAAATAAAAGCAGACTATGTAATCTGGAGCACTTCCCACTTTCATTTACTTAGGATTCCTCTCCTCCTGACATTTGGGGTGACTAACAAAGAAGAAACAGCACTAAAAAATAAAACAGAAGCAAGTTATTTCCCTCTTCTGCTTTTCCTCTGTCACCTTTGTCTCCTTGGAAGAGCTTCTCAACTTCTAACGTTCCAAACCCACCTTTGTAAGACTCTTCAGTGGTCACCCACCCACCTTCCAAAAAAAAAAGGGGGGAAGAAAAAAAAAGCCAACTAAAACCGAAACCAAAGTGGGCCATTTATACAAAATGTCCAGCCTAGGCAAATCTACAGAGACAGAAGTACATTAGTGAGTGGTTGCCTAGAGTGGAGGGGGTGGGAGGTGGGAGGGGTGGGAGTGAAAGAAAGGGCAGGGGGGAGATTGGGAAGGGGGCAGACAAGAAGTGACTCCTGATAGATAGGATGTTTATTTGGGGAGTGATGAAAATGTTCTAAAATTATGGTGATGGTTGCACAACTCTGTGATTAGACTAAAATTCACAGAATTGTCCACTTTAAGTGAAGTATACAGTATGTGAATTCTACCTCAATTAAGCTGTTATAACAAAAGAGGCATACCAAAAAGCAAAACTAAAACCAACCAACATGTGCCTTTGCTTCTTCCCTAGGTTCTGCGTGTTTAATCTTCTCACTCTTAGGGGATCTGGGCCATCTGGCCCTGCAGATGTTTCCTGAATCTCCAAATGTGTCACCTCCAGGGTTGCCTGCCTCCTGCTCCTGCCACCCCTTCACATTCTGCAAGGCTTCATGTAATAGAAGGAAGCATGCTAGTTCCCCTGACCACCTGCTCACCCCCTCCTCTGCCACCTCATTTCTTGGCCACTCTGGATGGCGCTGGGATAAAGAAAGGAAGGACAGACAAGGCAGAATAGAGGTGAGTCTTGCAGGAGATTGGAGCAGTGAGAAATGATCTAGTGCAAAATGAGAAGAAACGAAAGGGAATGTTGAGAAGGAAAAGAATCAACTTCACTTTTTGTGTTTTCTTTTCCCCCTCCTGGAATACTTCCAGGATAGCAGATAGCACCTGAGTCGCTTTCCTTGGTCTAGGTTGTCTTCTTTCTAGAGTTCTTGAAGGGAACAGCAGACAGGCAGTTGTTACACATCTGCTTCCTGTCAGTCTTTCACATGAAAGCTCATCTGCTAAGAGAAGTCCCTGCCCAGCCTCCCTCTCCAAAACTGCAACAACTTCCCTGACCCCGACACTTCCTAGCCCCCTTCTTACTTTGTTATTTTGTTTTTCTGTCTTCCTTAGAATTTAACCTCTGTGAGGGCAGGACTTTTTATTTTTTTATCTGTTTGAGTCCCTGGGTCTGGCCCAATGTCCTCCTCAGTCTCAGATTTTTTTTTTTTTCTTTTAAAAAATTGAGCTAAGGGACTTCCCTGGCGGTCCAGTGGTTAAGACTCCACGCTTCCAATGCAGGGGGCACAGGTTCAATCCCTGGTTGGGGAACTAAGATCCCACATGCCATGGTGTGGCCAAAAAAAAGAAGAAAAAGAAGAAAGAAAGAAAAAAAATTGAGTTAAAATACACACAACATAAAATTTACCATCTAAACCATTCTGAAATGTGCAGTTCTTTGGTATTAAATAGAGCCTCAGATGTTTGGAAGGAGCACAGTGCTACGCTCAGAAGCCCTGGAATCAACGCACGTGGACTTAGCTCCTGGCCAGCCTGTTACTATGTGGCCTTAGGTGAGTTACTCAGGCATTAGAGCCTCCGCCTTCTCTCTGTGAAGAGGAGATACTCACAGTACTGACGCCATGGCCCTGGAGAGGCTGGAAGGCCATGGGTGTGAAGCACGGGGCAGTGCTTGGCTCAGAGGGAGCCTCAGTACATGTGAACCATTGTTGTTATTCTAGAGCTTGGAATTCAGAATCAGAATCGGGTTGGGTTTCACTCACAAGATCACAAGGATACAGCTCGGTCCTAGATGTAGCTTTAGCTGAATCCTGAGCACAGCCTCCAGGTTGAGGGGTCTGTGAAGTGCTCCTGGCCTTCAGGACTGAGTAAGCCTCTGCTCTCTCTTCTCTGGGGCTGCCTCTCCATTCCTCTGGGGCTTGGGGGAGCAGCGGGTGCTGCTTCCAGCCATGGGACTGGACTGAAACTCGGTATTTATTGCTTGTCTGGAGCACCTCCTTATGGCATCTATTTCCTTAGTCATTACCACATGTCTGCTATGTGCCAGGCACTGTAATGGTTGCTAGGGCAGTGCAAAGACAGATCCAATTTGGACCCCATCCTCGAAGATCTTACAGTTCAACCAGGAGGATAAGACATGTGTGACTGGGCCATTTATCAGTTGATAATTATTTATTGACTGCCTACCATGTGCAAGATGCTGTATAAGACATTGATTCAGGCACGGCCATAGAAATCCGGGGCGGGGAGAAACAATGGTGGTTTAGTCATACTCATCTAACCTAGTGCCTGACTTCCAGAAATGCTGATGAGACGGATGGGGTTGGTTGGATGTTTGGTTGTCAGGGAAGGTTTCACAGAATAGGAGAACAAGCCGAGGACATTGCTGAATAGAATCTACTCACTGGAGAAGATACTGCAAAGATGTGGTCCTCCGGTTCATCTGAGAGGCTGTGAGGCAATCTAACTGGGTGTGAGGGTTCCTGTAGGGCAAGTGGAAAATTCAAATGGAAACGGGGTCCAAGAAAGAAAAGGAAAGGCATGAAGGATGCTGGGAGCTTACTCTCTCTGTTGTCTTTACTCAAAGGTCCCTCTGGGTTTACTTTCCATCTGAGTCCTTTTGATAGAAACCCAGGAGCCAAAACCTACTTCTCTATTCTAGGAAAAACATCAATGCAAACACACAACAGCTGATCCTCAGGCTCAGAGACAGGGAGGATTCGGGAGTGGATGGGACTAGGGTGAACTGGGAAACACAGCCCTATCTAAAAGGGGGCAGCCACTGCTTGGTTCAAACCAGATGTTGGAGGCAAGAACCTGGGCCGACTGTTTCCAGCTCTTTTGATGGATCGAAAGGTTGGTTTTTTCTTTAACGGAATCTCCCAACGTTAAATATCAACTCAAATTTTGTTAATTTTATTTCTTTTTTGGCCGTGCTATGCGGCACATGGGATCCTAGTTCCCCGGCCAGGGATGGAACCTGTGCCCCCTGCATTGGAAGCACGGAGTCTTAAACTACTGTACCGCCAGGGAAGTCCCAACTTGAATTTTGAAAAGAAACTCTGCGACCACTGAAACACATTTTCCAACTGTAGCTAACAGTCTATAACCTCTATTTAGGGAACAAAGAGAGATGAGGTTAGAAAGATAGGCTGAAGTTTCAAATGGTCTTGAATGCCATGCTTAGAGAGGTCTGACTTGAGCCTATAGACAACTTCAGTTTAATAGACTAAAAGGGTTGTTGGAACAGGGGAGTGGCTTGATGCAAGGGTTTGGGGGCAACTGAAGTGGGGAGGTGTGGCATATGAAATAACGGGAAGCAGTCAGGATTGAAGGTTACTGCAACAACGCAGGTTTGCAACAATGAAAGCTGAAAGATGGTGGCAGTGGGACTGGAAAGATAGGTTGGGGAAAAAAAAAAAAAAAGACTAACAAGATGGTAAGGAAAAGATGGGGGAAGCAGAGGGGGTGGCAGGAGAAAAGATAACTGGGAGTTCCAACTCGACTTAGAATGAACCAGCTCTCTCGCAAAGAGAAAAGGCCAACCAGCTTGGTTTCAGGCCTGCTGAGTTGAAAGACGTTAACCTGATGCTAACCCACCACCCGAATGCTGAGCCGGTAATGAGTCCGCGGGCCGGAGCACCGCGGCGCGGTCCTGGCTCCGCTCCTGGCCCCCTGAGGGTCTGGGACAAGCCCGTTTATAAATTGACTTTATAAATCAGTCGCCTACAAAATGGGGGTGATGCCGCCGGCTTCTCAGGGCGGTTGTGGGCGTTAAGCAGGAGGCAGAAGGGGCCGCACTTGGGAGCGGGGAGGAACGAGCGAGCGCATTCTTACCCCGGGCTCTGGAACGTTCGAGGTCTCGGGGAGGGGCCGGCGAGGGCCCCGGCGGGCGACCGGGCTGCTGGCCCTTCCAGGAGAAACGGCCGCCCACCCCGCGCCTCCCCGGACCAGCCTGCGGCGGAGAGACCACAAGCCTCCGGGGCGGCCAAGTTCAGGCGCACCACCCCCCACTCCCCGCACCCCGGGGGGCCCCTGGTCTACGCGGGCCGGCCCTCCCCTCCCCAGCTCAGTCCCCCTTTTCTGGAGCCCTGCCCCTCCTCCCGGCCCCAGCTCATCCTCCCCGCGGGGAGGCCCAGGCCGAGGCGGGGTCCGAGCGCCGCAGCCCGCAGCCAGCCCGCCCGATTCCCGAGTCCCGACGCTGCCGGAAGCGCATTTTCCTCCCGCCCCCAGCGCGGCCTCTCTAGGAACCCGGGATGCGGGCTTCTCAGTGGGAATAACCCCTTCGGCCCCGGCAAGTGAAATCGGCTTCTGGAGGAATTGGTACACTTGCTCCCTGAGAAGGGCTGAGTTTCCTGGTGCTCACTCTGGGGGACGTTTTGATGATTCTGGTGTCTAGATCAGGAGGGCGAAGCCCAACTGCCTCGGTTTCTATCCCAGCTCGGCTGAGGTCAGTTCACCTCTCTGAGCCTTGGCTTTCTTATCTGCAAACATAACCAAGCTAGCTCAAAGACTTGCTGTAAGGATTCAATGAATTAATACATGTAAGCACTTAAAAGTGTGCTTTGACACATAATAAGTGCTCAATAAATGCTAGCCAACGTCATTATTATTACTATTATTACTGCTGTCTTTTTAAAAAGGTCTGTCGGTAGAGGGTCAGTTTCGTGACACAAGAATAAGGAACACGGTAGAGAATAGTAAGGGCTGCTATTGATTGAGGACCTTCTTGCTAGGTTACTTACAGAGCTTATCTCTATGGCCTTAGGGCAATTCTGTGAAGGGAGTACTATTCTTTGTCCCATTTTATAGGTAACTGAGTGTATGTCAGAGTCTGATTTGAACTCAGATCCCTCTGATTCCAGGGCACATGCTCTTCTCCTCCTCCACACTGCGTCTCTGATATTGAAAACTTTTTCTGGGAATTCCAAACTAAAGCATCAAAACAGACATGGATGTCTAGTTAGTGCAGAGCTGAGGAGGCTGTGCAAAATCACCTAATTCCTCCAACAGGACAAAAGTCAATAACGAAGGGCTACTGCCCCAGGATGGACACCATCCTTGCCTAAAGAAAAGGATCTTGTGACCTTAAAAAGAAGCAAGTTGCGCGGATTCCCCTGGAGGTCCACTGCAGGGGGTACGGCTCGATTCCTGGTGCGGGAACTAAGATCCCGCATGCCATGTGGTGCGGCCAAAAAATAGGAGAAAAAAAAAAAAAGCAAGTTGTAGACGTCCAAAGAGAGAAAGGCATTGAGCATACATTTTCAGGATAAATTAAAACCATGCTTTTATGTGCAAAAACAATTACCATCCAGCCCGCCCTTTCACACACCCTGTGGAAACCTCCGGGGCCAGTCTGACTGGCCATTTCTTCCTGCTTCAACTCCTCAGGGTCCCTCTGGGCAGTTTTCACTGGGCTCTAGCACTTAGTACTACTAAAGGTCCTTAGAGTGCGTGGAAGCCTGGAGAACGTGGGCGGCTGTTCTTTCTTCCTTTCATTCTCTAGGGATTTAGCAACTAGACAGGCATGCAGGAGAGCAGCCCAGGAGAAGGTGGGCCTGGAAGCTGTGAGTGAAAGGGGTGAGAGGCAACGGGAGATGAGGGACTGGAGTTGGTGGGCACCAACTTTCTTCCCCTCCTCCCCTCCGGGTCCTTAGCCACGCTGCTCTCTCTGCCTGGTGGAAGCTCTGAGAGGGCTAGACATTGTCTATCTTGTCGCTTCTGCGAGAAAGTGTGGGGCTTTCCCAGGATCACTCCACAAGTTAATGGTTTAGTCAGGACTGCTTACTTAGGACATGAATATCTCATTTAATGTACCCAAGGCAGGAAAAGGAGCGTGAGGCCACACTGGTTCAAAGACCATACACACTTTCTCCAGTAAGGAAAACCATGTCCATACAATACAGGGGAGATGTTTTCTAATAAGATTTCTTTCACATGTTTCCTTTTCACTTCTTTTTATAGTTTGAAAAAAAATTCAAACGGTATAAAAAGATAAAAGTGCAAAGCCCGCCGGCCTCCTGCCTCTGGCTGCCCCATCCCCTATCAACCTCTGCTGAGGTGAGCATGTTACCAATTTCTTATGAATCTTTCTAGAGATACTTTATGCATATGCAAGCATCTCCTTTTAGAAAAACATAAAAATGATAGCACACTGTAGATACATGCTTTTCCCCTGGCTTTTTTCACATAGCAACATTTTTTTAATACATTTTTAAATTTTATTTATTTATTGTTTCTGGCTGCATTGAGTCATCGTTGCTGCGCTCGGGCTTTTTTCTCTGGTTGTGACGAGTAGGGGCTACTCTTCGTTGCGGTTCGTGGGCTTCTCATTGTGGTGGCTTCTCTTATTGCGGAGCACAGGCTTTAGGCTTGTGGGCTTCAGTAGTTGTGGCGCATGGGCTTAGCTGCTCCGCAGCATACGGGATCTTCCTGGACCAGGGATCAAACCCGTGTCCCCTGCACTGGTAGGCGGATTCTCAACCACTGTGCCACCAGGGAAGCCCTCACACAGCAACATATTTTGGAGACTGTTTCGAGTCAGTTTGTACATAACTAGTTCATTTATTTTCACAGCTGCTGAGTATACCATTATATGAATATGCCATAATTTATTTAATCAGTTCCCCTATTGGTGGACATGTAGGTTATTTAGTCTTTTGCTATAAAAACACCATTTCAGTGCATATGATTGTGCATACATCTTTGTGTGCACGTGTCACCAAGCCTGTAGGACCTAGAAGTGGAATTGTTGGGTCAAAGGGTGTGGGCATTTTGAATTTTGATCAGTGTAGCAAATTTTTCCTTCCTCCAAAGAGGCAGTGCAGATGTATCCTCATTAATCATGTTTGAGAGTCTGTTTCTCCACAAAGTATATAACCAGACTATTTATATTTGATAACTTCTTAGGTTAAAAACAGTGTTTCATGGTTGTTTTTATTTGCATTACGAGGTTTTTTTCTTTTATAAATTTATTTATTTTTGGCTGCGTTGGGCCTTTGTTGCTGCGCGCGGGCTTTCTCTAGTTGTGGCGAGAGGGGTCTAGTCTTCGTTGCGGTGCACGTGCTTCTCATTGCGGTGGCTTCTCTTGTTGCGGAGCACCGGCTCTAGGTGAGAGGGCTTCAGTAGTTGTGGCACGCAGGCTCAGTAGTTGTGGCTCACGGGCTTAGTTGCTCCGTGGCATGTAGGATCTTCCCGGACCAGGGCTCGAACCCGTGTCCCCTGCATTGGCAGGCGGATTCTTCACCAGTGTGCCACCAGGGAAGTCCCTGAGGTTTGTTTTATAACCAACACTGGTGAGAGACAATTGAAACCTGACATTGGAGGTGTGAGATTTTAAGAAAGCATCATGCTGCTTTGAACTAAGTCACATCTGATCTGACTTGGACGAAGAAAATGAGAAGATTTGCCAATGAGCTCTAAGCCACCTGACTCCTTGGAGAAGAGACTCCTTGAAGAGACAGACGAATGAAATCACGATTTTCAAAAAAGGGGAAAGATATCAGTAACACAAACCAACGGCCAGGAATCTTAATGTTTAACTCAGCTGGAATTCTAAACCAGAATGGATGATTTGTGAGTACAATGGCATGGTGTAGGGAAGAGGAAGGACACTGAGTCCTATCAGACTGCAGTAATCACAGCTTTCCCCTAACAGGGTGACCTTGGGCAAGCTACTTCATATATCTCTGAACTTCTACTTATTCAGCATAAAAGAGGGGCAGTAATAGCCATGTGCCAGAGTTATGGCAAAAACTAAAATAACTCATGGAAAATGCTTGCCACAGAAGATATCAGTGGGAGTTCCCTGGCGGTCCAGTGGTTAGGACTTGGGGCTTTCACTGCCGTGGGCCTGGGTTCAATCCCTGGTCCAGGAACTAAGATCCCGCAACCTGCACAGTGTGGCTGGGAAAAAAAAAAAAAAAAAAGATATTAGTTAAAGTGGAAGGAAGGAGGTCAAACCTGAGCCCTCTGAGGTTATAGGCCCTAGACATTTGAGAAAAGGGGAAGAAAGTTGGACAGATGATCTGGAGATAGAACAGCTGTAAGCCAGAGCAGCTTGATTGCCCCTGTAAAAGGCAGTCTTTTTCCAAATCTAGTGATCAGATCTCAAGGGTGAAAAACCAGACAAACAGAACCTCCAAATACTATCCCCCTTAAAGCTTGAAACAAAACCACCTTCTTATCAGTTGAGTATTTCTGGGGCCACCATGTTTTATTCTTTGTGAATGGCCCCTGGAGATGACAAGGAAGAGTTACTGTGTATCTAATCTACCAACCCCCAAAAAGCCTAAAGATGCATGTTGTAGTTAATCCCCTTATTGGGATTATGACTGGGATGTGTAATTTGTAATAGTGTCTTTAAAACCGGCTGAATTTATGGCAGCCAGGCTGCTTATCATGCCCCGTCGGGGCTTTGTTTGCCATCTGTCTCTGTGTTGGACTGGATCCAGAATTAGGGGATGGGTTGAAGACATGGCCCTAGGCATCTCAAAATGTCATCCTGATGAGGACTCACAGGAGAACTTTCTCCCAAACCTCACGTGAGATTTGTAACCAATATTTGCTTGGGCCTCTAGAAAGCTCAGCAAATCTGTAACCCACTTTTAGTAGTTGTAAACAGAGCTTTATACATATGTATTGTATACCAACCCTGGATTCATGTTATCATTTCACCCCTTATTTTCCCTTTGCCATTTTATTTTTTATCTTGATCATGATACTATACTACTGCTACTGTCAGTAATTATGGCCAGCGTTTTAGCGGCTGTGAGGCTTACTAGATGCCAGGCACCTGTTGCCATGCTTCAAGTCTCTGTTGAAACCAAGCAAGGTACAAATAAAGAAACAAACACAACTGCCAGATTCCCTCATCTCCCTTATGGTACCAACTTAAAGGGGTCGTTTTAATATCTGAGGCCATAAATCTTAGAGAAAGGCTGCATATCTTTGACTTCATAGTTCTGCTTATGAACCTGTATTTGGAAATAAACAGACCTACAAAGCAAAACAAGAACCTCTCAGCAGTCAGAAGGCATCAGTCAGGGAATTCCCTGGTGGTCCAGTGGTTAGGACTCTGTGCTTCCACGGGAGGGGGCCTGGGTTTGATCCCTGGTCGGGGAGCTTAGATCCCGCAAGCCACTCACTGTGGCCAAAAAAAGAAAAAGAAAAATGAGTCAAATTGAAGGAAAAATATCAAATAAATAATAGTACAGTGGGTACCCAGATGTGGCAAAGATGTTAAGTAGAACTCAGGAATCCCTGAGGTCAGACCCAGACAAAGGTGAGGGCAGTTATCTAGGAGACACTGTGGTCAGGGAAGGAAGAGGTAGGATTTAGCTGGATATTGAAGGAGAGAAGCCCCAGTCTTAAAGCTGGGAAATCCAAGACCCCCAGATCCCAAGACTTCACAGTTGATCTGTGGCCTAGAACATGTTATCTGACTTGTTTGAAGTCCCATTCCCTCGTGTGTAAAAAGAGGATGATAATACTTGCCTCTCAAAGGTATCAGTAGAAACAAATGCCTTCATGTGAATGAAAGTATAAGTTGTAAAATGCTTACTCAATGTGAGCTACTATCAGGGCCTAGATTTAAGTTGGCTGGTATTTGATCAGGACCCTGCAGACAGACCAGACTCAGCTACGTGGACAGGAGGAGGGGAAGCGCTTTAGAGGAGAGGGAGAGAGTCAGGGTTTGGTGAAAGGCCCAGAAGCAGGACAGCCCTTACTCTGTCAGGGGATGGGTGGGGTGGAGCCCTTGGTACGTGCGAGGGTGGGGATTACCTGTGAGGGAGGCAGAAAGGCTGTGTTCAGATAGGGCCAGGCCCTCCGGGGGTTTGAACTTCACTGTTCTACAGGCACAGTTCTAGGTTCCTTGGGGAATGTCAGTGGTGGAATAAGGCTTCAAACTTTTGAGAGCTTCCCGATTTTTTTAAAAGCAGTTTAATGTGTGTGACAATATAATACTCTCCTCCATCTGTCTTCAACCTCCTTTCCCTTGCTTAGGCCCCAGTAGAGCATTTGTTCCCAGGGCTGATGGGAAACTCTCCAGAAGGTTAGTCCATGTGTCACATATGGGTAGGAAATCAGTTGAATCGACTTAATCTGACTTGGATTAGTACAAACCTGAAAAGGAAACCAACTTTTTTTTTTAATCCCACAATCTCCACTCCTAACCTTCCATTTAAAAAGTGGTTGTTTTTTTTTTTTTTCTCTAAATTGGAAATCATCAAACAGAACAGAAGGTTACAAAGCTAAGTCTTGCTCTTACTTCAGATTCTCAGTTCTCCTCCCCGGAAGTAACTATTTCCAGGTACTTAGGCAGACTCCCCAGAATTGTCAAGATATGCACAAAAGTTCTTCACAGAGTCGGACTCTTGCAGTTGGAGAACATCTGAGCGACCATGTCATTTTGCAGAGGTGGTAACTGAGGCCCTGAAAGCTTAGCGACTAGAGTTAGTTCAGATCATACCTTAATGCAAATATTTGGTTTCAAAACAGTATACAAAGATTTTGTTTCTCTTCATTTGTATTATATATATATAATATACACATGTATATAATATACACATTTACTTAATATATAAGTTAATTTCATTTACACAATGATATATGTGCTCTTCAGTAGCTTAATCAAAGTTATTTTAACTTTATAAAAATGGAAAAGTTCTGTAATTTCCAAAATTAAGAAAACAAACAAACCATCTCTGTTGAGAATGAGGGCCATGGAGTCATTCTGAGGGCAAACACTGCAGTGCCTTTGGGGAGACCCATGGGCACCAGACGGGTGGGGAGAAGTGAAGGACCCTGGAAGCAGGACAGCCGGCTGGAAAGTCCCTGTGGTAATTCAGGAATGAGAACCAGGGGGCTGCAGTGGCCTGGGGCAGGGGCATGGAAGAGGTGGATGGACTCAGCAGGGGTGCCACTGGCTAAGGACCTACTGGCTAAGGGGTACAGAAGATGGCACCCCCCCAGGCTTGGTATCGTGTAGGGAAAAGGAGCCGGTGAATCTGGGATGAGGGCGAAGTGGACGGGTCTGTTCGGCAAATGGAGGGAAAGAGCTAAGGCTTTGAGGATGGGGCAGAGCTGGGCAGCTAACAGCTAAGGATTTGGAACTGACCACATGCAACAGGAGATTTCTGAGGAAGAGAATGTAAAGGAAGGACTTGGTTCTGAGCCTTAGGGGACACGGTGGTCGGGAGGCACCAGGAGGGAAGGACTTGTTGTGACAAAAGCCTTAGGAGCCACCTCGGCTCTTGAGCAGTTCCTGAGTCTGGAATCTCAGACTCTCAGAGGTGGAAGGGACCTCCCAGGTCCCCAGACCCAGCTCTTGTCCCGCATTTGGGGACCACATTCCTGAATAGCAGCTCCCAGCATTCCCTGTGGGCATGCACATCTCCGGGGAAGAAGGCCCCATCCGTTCCTGGTGGCAGCGTCTGGCAGCCTTTCTGCCTGTGGTTAGGCAGCTGTCCTGGTGACAAGGTGCCTGGGGTGGTGAGGTGAGTGGCCTCCTCCGGCTTCACCTTCCCAGTCCTTGCATCCTGCCCTGAGAGCGTCCCCATCCATACAGCAGAGGATCGGAGTGTCTAGTCGTGGCCCCAAGTCCTCCCAGATTACTCAGGACATTACCCAGATTTCCAGACTCCTGGCTCTCCTGCCCACCAGGCTGAGGGCTGTGCCCTCTGATGAGGAAGACTGAGGCAGACGTGGCAAGAGTTGGTCAGCTCCAAATTCTTGCATCATCTCATTTAACCCTCCCGTCCCTTGGAAACCAAGGCTCATCCCCTTTCCAAAGAAGAGGAAGTTAAATCTCCAAGAGGCAAAGTGAGTTGCCCAAGATCATACGGGCAGTGAGGATGGAGCAGGGTTTGGATCAGGATCTACCTCCAGGACCTCACTGCTCTCAAAGCAACCTGGGCCTCGGGGCACAAGGCCCTGTATTAAGGGGCCATGTGGGAGGCTCGTGAGCTGTGACCAAGAAGAACATGGCGGTGGGTTGACCATGAAAGGCAGGGAGTCAATCCAATCCTCATCCTTCCAGGAATTCCCCTGCCAGGAAGGTCTCCTTCATGGCCACCGTGCCAGCTGACTATAGACAACAGGACAGCACACTGTCGTCTATAGTCAGAGCGCCCTTTGCCTCCCTAGAAGCAGGACAGGAAACTTTCTGGAAAATGGCTTGGCCCATCCGGAGTGCCCTTCCCTTCCCTATTCCTCTCTCCAGCTTCTGGAGCAAGATGAGGAGAGAATGGTGGGGCTGAGAGGCTTACCCTGTGGTCCCAGAAACACACACACGCACACACACACACATACACACACACACACACGCAGCCAGCCTGAGCCCTGATGGTTCTGAAGTCAGCATGCCTGGGTTTGAATCCATCTCTATCACTAGTAAGCTGTGTACAAGTGACTTATTCTATCCTCAAATAATAATAATATTGGTTTCATGAGTTGTTTTGAAGGTTCATGGAGTTACTACATGTAAACCCTTGGAACAGTGCCCAGCGCGTAGTGAATAATCAAAGGAACTACGTCAGCAGACATCATCCTCCTATTTATTACTCTGAACCTGGTAGACACAGATCAAGGGGTACAGAATCAATAGCTACAGTTAAGTGGGTGCTGGAGCATCAACAGTGAAAGATGATTAATATACTGAAACCACCTTTCAGCCTCACGGGTGGGGAATACAAGAGGAGTGACAAGGACTGTGACAAACTGGAAAGTCAGTGCCCCTCTAAAGAAGGAAGCTACCGCCCAGCCAGTTGCTGCCATGTGAAAATTTGCGTGCTGTTGCCACATCTTTGGATTTTCCAAAATTTGAATTTTTATATGAAATGTACCAATTTTTAAATGTGGCAATTAATTCAGTTTAAAAAAAAACCCCCAAACCTTGTAGGCCAAATTCAACTCTTCTGTGAGCCTCCAGGGTACAGCTTTCCTGTCGACTTACTGCCCCAGGGCCAGGTCAGGCTTTTGCAGCCCCGGGAGGGCAGAAGAGAGCCTTGAGGGCCGGATCTGCCCACAAGCCTCTCTGATCCCAAGTCGGCCTCCTTCTCACCTGTCCCTCAGAGCAAAGGGGAGAGTGGGGATGTCTGGGAACGAATGTGATTGTGCAGTGGAGGCTCTGCCCAACTCTGCCCCATCTGTCCAGCCTAGGGATTAATCCAGAAACAGATGGAAGAGGCAGAAGGATGACTTCATCCCACACACTGAGCACCTACTACCTGCCAGTTACTGTTCTAGGTGCAGCGGAGACAGCAGTGACTACAAGAGGCCGGGCCCCCGCCCTGATGGAGCTGAGCTTAACCCCTGTGTGTGCGGGAGCGGAGCGGAAGGCAGTGCCAGAGGTGATACATGCTTTGAGAAACAGAGCTGGGGAAGGGGGACCAGGAGAAGCAAAGGCCCTGAGGCGAGACTGAGGTGTCAAAGGTGACAGAAGCCAAGGATAAGATGGAGATATGCCTGCTAGGGAAGGTGGAAGGAGACAGCTCTGATAAGGAGCAGAGGCGGGGCCAGCAGGGCCTCTTCTGCTGGCCACACTCTCTAAACCGCAGATGTAGGCCCAGAGGAGTTGTGTCCCCTTAGCAATTTCTGACAGTTCGTTCCTCCCCTCGCTCCCTCACATCTCTGGACAGATAGCCCTTTTCACATTCTCCTTGTGAATGTGATTTGTAATTCCTTTGCGTTTATCACACACACACAAACACACACAGTCAAACCTCTTGAGTTCTTGAGGGTAGGGAGCCCAATTTTTGTTCAGCTCCGAGGTCTCCCTGCTGTTCTGTTCCCCACGGTGCCCAGAAATAGTAGGCTCCCATATACCAATGTGTTAAACTGAAATAACGGCATGGTCTTAAGCACCTTCCCTCACTTCTCACACCTTAGTTTCCTCTCCTGTAAAATGGGGATAATCATTGATTGTGGTGAGGAGGAAAAGAGAAAAAGGCTATAAAAATTGGGGGCCTAGATAACCTGGACTTGAGGCCACCAGGGTTTTTCTCTTGCTCTCAGCTGGGTGCCCCTGGAGCTACTGGGAAACGTTCTTGCCCTCCTCCCTCCTGCCACCACGGGGCCTCAGTTTCCTCCTCTGAGGGGAGCTAACTGGGGAAGAGGGGCCAGCACACACTTCCCAGTGAGGCTGGGGCTAGGGACACAGGCTGCCACAAATCTCTCCTGGCTGCGCTGGTCCCCTCAGCCCAAATGCTTGTTGCTGTGACTTCTTATTTCACATAAGCCATTTTTGGTCTGTAGGATGTTCCGTCTCCAGGTCTGTCCTGCCAGCCCTGGCTCCCACCCCACAATCCAGGCATCCAGGACCCATGCCTGGGTCTGAGTCCCAACAAAGGCAGGCCCCGGAGACCAGCAGCCAACGAATCTGAGATAGGGCTTTCTGGGAGCGGCAGGCGGAGCCCCTGTGAAATGGAGGGTGGCCAGAAATCCGGAGCCCCCCAGAGAACTGGCTTCCACTGGAGGCGGAGAGAGGGCCGTCGTCTCAGCCACCTCCCTGCTTCCCCGTCCTCTTCTTCTCCCAGGCTGTGGGAGGCAAAGGGTTAAATCCCATAGAGCTGATGATCTGACTCCAGGCTAGAGGGGCCCGGGAAGCTGGGGTCACTTCCTGCTCCGTCCCAGTCACCCTGAACTGGTCCCCGGGTCCTCAGCCTGGGATCACCCCTTGAGAAGGACCCCAGAGTCCTCGGCATCTAGCCCGCCCCCCGAGGCAGGGCATTCAAGGGGTTAAGTCCCCTGGGGCTGGATTCTGCCTTCCGGCCTTTCCCAGACCCCAGAGCCGTGAGTTGGGGGCGCCTGGGTTCCCGGGGGGTTGGCCCGGAGGGCCCGGGACGGCCGCCGGGGAACAATGGGGCGCGAGAGGCAGGGGCCGGGCGCGGGACTGAGCCCCCTCCCCCGCCCCCGGGGCCGCCCGGGTTAGGGGTGGGGGCCGGGAAGGGGCCGGGAGGGCCGAGGATTCTGGGAAGAGCGCGAGGGTCTGGCTGTGGGGGAGGGGAGGGCGTGAGCATTCTGGGAAGAGGGAATTCGGCCTGGCGGGCCGGGGGCCGGGGCGCCGCGGGAGAGCCGGGAATCCTGGGTGCCCCGGGCGCGGGGAGGGGAGGATGCCAGGCTCGGGGTTGGGAGCCTCGGGGTTGGGAGCCGGAAGGAGGGTCGTGGGGACCGGCTGGAGCAGAAGTCCAGGGTCCGGGCTGGTGTGGGCGTCGGGGGGCCGGGGCCAGGGTGGCTGTATTCCCGCGGCTGCCTCCATGTCAGGGTCACCCTGGGCCGCTCTCCACACCTCTCTGTGAGGCAGCCTCCTCCTCTCCTTCCCTCCCTCCCTCCCTCCGCAGTGGGGCTGGCCTGAGGTCGAGGCCGCTGCAGGCCCAAGCACTTCTTGCCTCCCTCGTTCTCCCCACTTGCATATTCCATGTCGGCCTTGTCATTAACCCCTTCCCTTCTACCCTGGACCGCTGAGTTTGAATTTCTCGAGAGAAGATCATGGTACATAAATTCTTACCTGTCCTCAGCAAACACAGCAGGCCTCTTCAGCATGGTCAGGCAGCCCCCAGCTTGGCAGAAGTCCCTGCTTGCACCTTCCCAAAGACACTTACAGATGGGCGTGGGGGATTCTCATAGCCTGAGGAGCTGCGGAGATGAAGAAATTCATTTACTTCCTAACATCTAAGTCCTCTCTCTCCTACTGCTGTTTGGCAGGCTTCAGCTAGCTCCTGCTTCACTTTGGTCACCAGCCTGCTGCCTTCTCACGAGCCCTTGCACCACCGCCCCCATACACACAGTGGTCACCCCACATGGCCACTCAAAGCCCAGGCCCTCCCCAGGGTCTCTCTTAAGGGTCTAAACTTCGTGGGGAGTTCTCCTCCTAGCACTTAGCTCTTGTGGCCCTGTTCCCTCATCATGGAATCATATCACTGTCTCTGGAGTGACAGCTGCCTATGTTTTACTCTGAACTCCTGCTCCTCTGCTGCCATCCCCTTTAAAGGCATTGGACCAAACAGGTTTCCTAGGAGCAAGGGGCATCTCATTCATTCATCTTTCATTCATTCAAAATTTATTGAGCACCTATTACGTGTTAGGGATGGGATACAGCAGTAACGAAAGAGAAGATGGATTAGAAGAAGGGGTACCAGGATGGGAGTGGTTCACAGCTACAGATTGTCAGGATCCAACCCCTCCTCTCACAGCCAGGGAAACCTCTTGATCCCAGGAATTTCTCCATCCCGTTCCCATGGCCAGCAGGCTCTGTCTGAGCTTCTTTCCCCAGCTGCCCACGTTTATGAGTTTGCATGACTTTCAAGGTCATTTCCCTCTCTTAGAGGCTGCGACAAGCCAGACACAGAGCCTTGCATATCTGGTCTTAGCTCTGCCACTGCCCAGCCTGTGACCTTGGAGAAATCTCCCTGGGCATTGATTTCCTAATCTGGAAAATGGACAACCTGATTCCTGGGTCTCCTCACAGGACTGTGGGGAGGACCGGGTGAGACAATGAGGACAGCGCAGCAGGCACTGTGTCAGCTAGCTGTCAGCTGCCAGGTGGTCTCCACACACTCATCCCGTCTCTCTTTTCCTTTCCAATTCCCTCTCAAGGTAGTTGCTGCAGAAGCCCCCGATGGCTTTAAACTGCCCCCTCTCCCTACCTCTGGCCCAAGCTTCGACCTTCTTTCTGTGCTTGGATAACGGGAAAGTGCCCCAGTCTTTTGGAGGGCCCTGTCCCCTCAGGGAAATCAGGGTGGTTGCTTTCTTTTTTTAATTCTTTAAGTGTTCCAGGCAGTCTTGGTTGTCTACGGGGCTCATAAGGAAAGTTTATTGGTCCCAATTAGCAGCCCCATTAAGGAGGAAAATTAGAGTCTTTAATGAACTTCCTCTGATTAGCAAAATAACAGGTTTCCCAGCCTCTGGGCATCAGAGGGGTAGGGTGGAGAGCCTGCTTCCCCTGTGGGTGTCAGATAATACCTCTCCAGCCCCCAGTCTGGGTTCAAAGGGTTATGACTGATGAGCTTTTAATTACACTCTTAAATTCACCTACTTGCTTAGTTGTGATCTTAAGATCTGGAGCAGGAATCTGGCCTGCGGGGGCCGGGGGTGGGGGGCGCGGTGAGAACTGATGCCCAGAAAAATGGGGAGGTGGGAGACTGCAGTTCAGATGAGGAGAAATAGGGGCTGGGGGTGGGCAGGTGGGGGAGTGGGGCTGGGGGAGTAAAGGAAGGCGGGAGGTCAGCTCCCATGGTGTGCTCTCTCCCCTCCCCTCCCCAGGGTCCCTGGAGCACTGGGCAGTCCTGAGTTCTGGGATGGAGCCCGAGGCAGCGCTGTGGGGCCCTGATCTGCAGGGTCCTGAGCTGAGCCCCGACGATGCTCATCGAGGTGAGGGACGCAAGAAGGGACTGCGGTCCTGACAAGACAGTGGCCCCAGTTCAGGGAGGGGCGCAGACTCTGGGGGAAACCCAGGGGAGGGAAGTGATGCTCGGCCCGTGTTCTGAAAGGAAATGGGGGCTGGAGACTCCCTTTCTCTCTGTAGGTGCCGACAGTGGGAACGAAGAGGAGAGCCCTCAGCAGGAAAGTTCTGGGGAGGAGGAGGTCATCTTGGGAGATCCATCTCAGAGTCCAGAATTCAAGGACCCACCAGAGATGCCCCTGGAGACACCCTCCCAGGATCCCTCAGTCCCCCAGGACCCCCCGGCCCCGCTGGGTCACTCCAACCCCTCAGACCACCAGACCCCTCTGGACCCCCCCACCCCCGAGGTAGTCCCGACCCCGTCTGACTGGACCAAGGCCTGTGAGGCCAGTTGGCAGTGGGGGACTCTGACCACCTGGAACAGCCCCCCGGTGGTCGGGGCCAACGAGCCCAGCCTGCGGGAGCTGGTGCAAGGCCGCCCTTCCGGGGCCGAGAAGCCCTACATCTGCAACGAGTGCGGCAAGAGCTTCAGCCAGTGGTCCAAGCTGCTGCGGCACCAGCGCATCCACACAGGCGAGCGGCCCAACACCTGCTCCGAGTGCGGCAAGAGCTTCACGCAGAGCTCGCACCTGGTGCAGCACCAGCGCACGCACACGGGCGAGAAGCCCTACAAGTGCCCCGACTGCGGCAAGTGCTTCAGCTGGAGCTCCAACCTGGTGCAGCACCAGCGCACGCACACGGGCGAGAAGCCCTACAAGTGCACCGAGTGCGAGAAGGCCTTCACCCAGAGCACCAACCTCATCAAGCACCAGCGCTCTCACACGGGCGAGAAGCCGTACAAGTGCGGCGAGTGCCGGCGGGCTTTCTACCGCAGCTCGGACCTCATCCAGCACCAGGCCACCCACACGGGCGAGAAGCCCTACAAGTGCCCCGAGTGCGGCAAGCGCTTCGGCCAGAACCACAACCTCCTCAAGCACCAGAAGATCCACGCCGGTGAGAAGCCGTACCGCTGCACCGAGTGCGGCAAGAGCTTCATCCAGAGCTCGGAGCTGACCCAGCACCAGCGCACGCACACCGGAGAGAAGCCCTACGAGTGCCTGGAGTGCGGCAAGAGCTTCGGCCACAGCTCCACCCTCATCAAGCACCAGCGGACTCACCTGCGCGAGGACCCGTTCAAGTGCCCGGTGTGCGGCAAGACCTTCACGCTGAGCGCCACGCTGCTGCGGCACCAGCGCACGCACACGGGCGAGCGGCCCTACAAGTGCCCCGAGTGCGGCAAGAGCTTCAGCGTCAGCTCCAACCTCATCAATCACCAGCGCATCCACCGCGGCGAGCGGCCCTACATCTGTGCCGACTGCGGCAAGAGCTTCATCATGAGCTCCACCCTCATCCGCCACCAGCGCATCCACACCGGCGAGAAGCCCTACAAGTGCTCCGATTGCGGCAAGAGCTTCATCCGCAGCTCCCACCTCATCCAGCACCGGCGCACGCACACGGGCGAGAAGCCCTACAAGTGCCCCGAGTGCGGCAAGAGCTTCAGCCAGAGCTCGAACCTCATTACGCACGTGCGCACCCACATGGATGAGAACCTCTTCGTGTGCTCCGACTGCGGGAAGGCCTTCTTGGAGGCGCACGAGCTGGAGCAGCATCGAGTGATCCATGAAAGGGGCAAGACCCCCGCCCGAAGAGCTCAGGGCGACAGCCTCCTGGGGCTCGGGGACCCTGCCCTGCTGACCCCACCCCCTGGAGCCAAACCCCACAAGTGTCTCGTCTGCGGAAAGGGGTTCAATGACGAGGGCATTTTCATGCAACATCAGAGGATCCATATCGGAGAAAACCCCTACAAAAATTCAGACGGCCTCCCTGCACACCCCATCCCCAAGCCGCCTCAGTTTCGACCCCCCAGGCTCCCTTTTGGAGGAAATTCCTATCCAGGTGCTGCGGAGGGCAGAGCTGACCCCCCAGGACAGCCCTTTAAAATGCCTGATGGGCAGGAGAGCTTCAGCCAAAGGCTGGGTCTGCTGTCCTCCAAGTCCTACATCTGTTCGCACTGTGGAGAAAGCTTTCTGGATCGCGCTGTGCTCCTCCAACATCAGCTCACCCACGGCAACGAAAAGCCCTTCCTCTTTCCTGATTATAGGATTGGCCTAGGGGAAGGGGCAGGGCCCAGTCCCTTCCTAAGTGGAAAGCCCTTTAAATGCCCCGAATGCAAAAAAAGCTTTGGCCTCAGCTCTGAGCTG
The DNA here is from genome assembly GCF_002837175.3 of Physeter macrocephalus. Lineage (NCBI taxonomy): Eukaryota > Metazoa > Chordata > Mammalia > Artiodactyla > Physeteridae > Physeter > Physeter macrocephalus. The sequence continues at coordinate 142,705 of NW_021145324.1, forward strand.
CTGCTGCACCAGAAAGTCCACGCTGGCGGGAAACCCCAGAAGAGTCCGGAGCTGGGGAAGAGCTCTTCGGTCCTCCTGGAGCACCTCAGGAGCCCGCTGGGGGCCAGACCCTACAGCTGCTCAGATTGTGGGGCCTCCTTCCTCGATCGCCTAGCCCTCATCCGGCACCAGGAGACCCATACCCAAGAAAAGTCCCCCAAACCTGAGGACCCCCTCCCAGAGCCAGCCACCCTGTCCACAAGCCAGGAAAGTGAGGAGGAAGCCCCCATCCCCACAGAGAGCAGCAGCCACAGGGAAGGGGGAAGCCCCAAAACCCTTTTGGAAGAAAAGCCCTATTTGTGCCCCGAGTGTGGAGACGGCTTCACAGAAGTCGCAGCCCTCCTCCTCCATAGGAGCTGCCACCCAGGGGTCACCCTGTGAAATGGGTCTGGAGACCAGGGGCCTCTCTCTCCTGAGAGGAACACTGGATCTCCCCAAAAATTATGTGGGGAAAGGAGGAAACCTCTATCAGATTGGAGAGAGGCAGAGGATAAAGAACGGTGGCTAAAAATAGTGCTTTTACATCACTGATGAGAAACCCTTTAAAATTGTTGGTGGGAACCACTTATAAGGCAGTAGAGAAAAACTGTTGGGTTAGAAACCCTATAAATACGTAGGAAAAAAAAGCCCTTTAAGTCTGTAGCAGAAAAACCCTATAAACCATAGTGGATAAAAGCCCTATTAATTGTAGGAAGAGGTCCCAATATGTCTCTACACAACCCTATAAAACTGTATTGAAATCCTGGTGAAACTATAGGGTCAGGGAAGTGCAGGGAATATGACAATGGCGTTGACTTGGGAGGAGTGACCCTTAGAAGGTGTGGAAGAACCTCCCGTGAACTTGCTCCACAGCATTCTCTCCCCTTGGAGTATGGGAGGGAACCTCTCTCCCAGAGCCGTGGACAATTACACTGAGGAAACTGCTCGTCTGGGGAGGAGCGCGGGAATGGGGTGGAACCAGAAAAGGAAGAAAACAGAGGAGAAAAATAAGTGATGAGGAGCTCTCAGATCCACAGAGGAGAAATGCCCCAGGAACTAGGAAGAGAAGGTGTAGCTCAGGACACTGGGGGTTCCTCGGGGTACGAGGGCAGTCTTAGGTGATTGTGTGTGTGAAAGGAAGAGACCCATGGAATTCCTGATCAGAAAGAACCCAAAAATGGGGAAGGAAAAAAAATATCCAGCCTTTTTAAAGGCTGAAGTTTGGGGTGCATAAAAGCTTTAAGTATAAGGAGACCACAAAAATTGGGGAGGAAGAGTAGGGGGTTTGCTAGAGTGCTTTGAGGAAAGCAGACCGAGGTGGAGAAACTGTTCCGATGGAACCCAACAAACTCCAGGCTGCCCGGTCTTCCCTGTCTCCAGGAGCTTGTTAAACTGCAAGTACAAGCAGATTCCAGCTCAGGCCATCAGGGTTCCCCCCACCCCCAAAGCAGGCAGGACTCCCCTCTCCCCAGCCCAGCTGGGGACGTCTACTCTCAGAGGCCTCCAGGGATGGAGGGTCCCTCCTGCCACGTTCTCAGGTCTCACTGTCAGGAGGCTTCTCCTGAAATCTAACTGCCACCAGTCCTGCTGCAGTGGCAGCCCGTTTCCTCAAATTCTGTCCTCAGTCGGAGAGGGAGAACCGCTGCTAGTCGACCTCCAAAGAATAAAGCCCTTCAGAGACTCAAGGCCTGTGTGTGGTTAAATCCTGCCCAGACTCCTCCAAGTCAAGAGAGCTATGTGTGGGCTCCCTGTGGCAACGAGGGACAGCAAGCTGACGGAATAGAGAGCTTTGATTAGCCAGCAACCTGATTTTAAACCTCACCCTTTCATCTGAGCTGTTAGCAAGGCTGCTGGCAGGACAAGCCAGCCTGCACACCGTGATGGGTGTCCAAACACCCCACAGGCTGGACCGTGGGTCCCTGAGGAGCATATGGAGACCTGACCACCCGACCACCTCAGCCTGGTACCCGGAGCCCTCTGAGGCTGTTAACAACCCAGCCCGACTGTGGGCTTGCAAAGGGACAGATTCCACCCACTTGGCTCCTTTCCTCCTTAGCCAGAAACCTTCAGAGGCAAACGAAAGGATGAGAAACACACTCCCTGGCCAGGCTTGTCTCCAGTCCTCACACACCGCACACAGTGACATACTCTCATTAACCCAGCCAAACCCGCTCACGTGACTGGGAGTGTGTGGCAGGGGAAACAGACTGTTTTCTTCTAAAATGGTTGGAGAGAGAAAACTCTTGAAACATCCGTAACAAGAACCCCATCCCCTAACCCTGGAGACCCTTAAAGAAGGAGAGGACTCCGTCCAGTGCTGGGTTCAAAGGAAGTGCCCACCCACTGACCCCACGCTGGCCCCACTAACGCGCTGTGGTCCTGAAGTAAGATGACCGAGATGCCAGGTGAGGAGTCACATCCCCGGAGAGGGTGACCCAGCTTCCTACCAACCTGTGGAAGAGACCTGTGATTCCACTACCTAGAAGTTCAAAAGGTGAAAGTCCTTCACCCTTCGTCTGTCCTGTTCCCAAAGGGATGACCCTCAAATTCAAAGATCAAAATCTAGAACGCTGTAGGAGGAAAAAGCGAGGCCTGCTGGGGAGAAGGAAAAGGCAGGCCTTGGATGACTACGGGGAGACCCTTCTTAACATCTGCATAAAGCCCCACCCCACCCAAGTGCCAGGTCAGAGAGTACCACCAAGAGGGGAGAAGAAGGCTGCCTGCCTCTACTGACAGCATGGACCAAGGGGGTGTCCCTCTGAGACTGAGGAAGAGGAGACGATTCTCCACGCAGGTTTTTTTCCCTGTAAGATGGCAGCAGAAAGAAACTTCAGTTGTAGAGACAAACCCCTTGTAAAGCTAGAAGCAGATCCTCTCAGAAACAGGTCTGAGGAATGTGTCTCCAGAAGGGTCCCGGAGAGCCCTTGGGGCTCCAGGGTCAGTCCAGGGGAAGACGGTCAGTGTGGTCAAAGGCCGACTGAAGGCCAATTGAGGACTAGGGTGTAGCATACGTAGTAGGATGCTCGCATGTTGTAGGGTGAGGGCCAGGGGTCTTGGCTCCGGTACTGGATGGATGATGTGGACACAATTAGTTGGGGTCTGGGGTTTCATAGCAAGAAAGGGGGCAGAGTCAGAGACCTTTGGGGTGTGACCTGTTCTCTGTTGCCCACCTCCCCAGACTCTTTTAGCTGGGTACTTTCCTCCCAGAGCAAGCTACATCTTGGGAGGAACTAAACAGGGAACAGGCTGGGGGAGGTGGCAGTGTCGAGTCCCTCTGACCAGCTCAGGCCAAGGCCCAGGGGTCGTGGCACTTTCCCACCAGAACTGGGTCAGGAAGGCAGAGTGTAGCCAAACCCTCTCGTTCAACTCCACGCAAGCCTGACTCTTAAGAAGTGCCCTCGTGGAGGAGTGCGACACAGGGTCACAGCGTCATTGGTGAAAGCAGAGGGGAGAATAGAAACTGATCTGAGCTTAGGCTGAAACTTGAAACTGCTATGGATATGGAGGTCAGAAGGGGGCATGGGCATGCATCCTGAATGGTGGGGCAACTCGAAACCATCACAACCAAGAGGTGGGTTCCATGGCACCCGCCCCTCAGGTGAGCAGCCCTGACTCCTTTGCGCCCCCGTGAGGGAAGCCCCACTCACCTGACTCGTCCCCCTGGAGTGAAGAGAGGCCCCACTTTTGAGTGTTGTGTGTCAATAACAGTGTTGTGTCACTGGTGGTCATGTTGATTAGTTGAAGAGAATAAAGGGAGTAAGATTCCCCAGGTGTTTTCTGTCTTCTCTTTCAAGCCTAGAGCAAGCTGAGAGAGCCAGTCCTCTCCCAGGGCAGCTTTGTGTAACCTCAAAAGCTCAGCCCAGCCCCAGGCCGCCCTTGCAGCCCTCTTCCCAGAGGCCTAAAATCCCCATCCAGAGCTTGACGGTGGGAGCCTGAGGGTTTATGGAGTTTTAAAATCTGCCCCCTTGGGAGACAGGGGCAGAAATGTGTTGAGAAGGTGGCAGAGCCAAGCAGCACGACATGCCGACTTCTGGGTGGCAGCCTGCTGACTGGCACTGGCTGGCTCGGGTCCAGCTGTACTGCCCCAGGGAGGCCTCTCGGGCCCCAACACCTGCACCCTCCCCCGATGGCCACAAGGCAAAGTGCCTAAGATTCTGGTTCCAGAAGCTGGCAGCCACCTCCCCTGGTTCGCCTGGGTCCTGGACCTGGCCCAGCCCTTCCTCTGGACCAGAGCCTCCTAGACCCCGAGGAGAGGTGGGTGGTGACCTGGCTCGTCATCTCACTCTCAGGATGTAGCCTGTGAGCCCCCAACGTGTGGAGAGGCTGAGGCTAACAGGAGGCAGCCACTTGCCTGAAATGCAAGGTGCTGAGGGAAACCAGAATGGCCAGGAGCAAGCTCTGCACCCAACCAACCCTCTCCGCCCCCGCCGCTGGGCCTGCCTGGGCCTGGCCTGGGCTCCACACTGTCTGGGCCAGGCAGGGGTTGCTCCGCTGAATCCGCCTGGCAGGCTTGCCTCAGCACTATCTCCTGAGCCTAGACCTGGCCATGGCCCGAGTGGCTGCTTGAGGTCAATGCTTGCTCTAACCCGTTGCCTGCCTCTGCCCCAGTCTGCCGGGGGCCCCTGCCCCGGCCAGGAAGCTGTCTCCCCACCTTCCCTGTGCTTCTCTGACCCAGACTCCCAAGGCAGACTCAATTGTCTCTCCTTCCCCTTTTCCATCTGGAAAGCAAGGGGGGAGTGGTGGGGAAGGGGGAAAGAGAGGAGGGAATTGCGTTTCGTGTAGAAGCAAGTAATGAAGGCTATTCTATATTCCCTGGGGACACTGAGGTACCTCAGCACAGGAGGATCCTCAGCAAAGTGAGGGGACTACAGGGGAAGAACAGACACTGGAGCACATTGGTTCACACTTAGCAGAAGGGGCTGTGGATCCAGACGTGGTACCTGCCACAGCAGAGGGTCAGAAAACTGGCAGAGGAAGTGACCTGAAGGTTGAGGGATGCAGGAAGAGGAAATAGTAAATGTAGGGGCCAGGGGTGTGGTGGGGGAATAGAGGGTGCATAACAGTTAGCTGTAGGCTTAGAGCATAGTGGAGTGGGAATTGAGAAAAGGGAGAGAGCAGAGCCTGGAGTGTAGAGCATCCTGTTTGAGTAACTTGGGAATAAAGGCACCATTGGGGGAGGGGGGGTTAAGGAGGGTGACGTGATCTTATCCCCCTCCCCCAACCCTGGCCACGAATGATGGTGATTTACCTGGTCTGGAGCTCGGGAAAGACAACTGGGTTGGAGGAGTTGGGCCTTAGTAGCCTAGCTGTAGCCATGGTCCTGGATAAACACACCCAGGAAGAGCAGTAGGGTAGAAAGGAGAGGGTCTAGCTTATAGGTAGAGGAGGAGGACCATACAAGATAGTAAGTATGAGGAAAAGCAGGAGAGTGTAGCACCACAGGGCCCAAGGGAAGTTTTAAAGAGAGTGGTTAACGTCAAATGCTCCCCTGGACCCTGTGGCCAATCACAGACAGTAGCCTTAATTCTGGCTAAAACACATAACTTTGCCACTGAGGCCAACATCTGCTTACCCCCAGAGGCCAGCCAAGGTCAAGATTGGTTCAGGAGGAGCTTTGGCCTGCCCATCCCAAGGGCCCAGGGTATCACACAGCTACTGAGGTTACTGGGGCTTGTAAGGGATCAAACATCCTGAGTGGAAGGGGCTGACCAACCCCTAAGGCAGATCCTCCCAGCACTGGGCAGGCTTATTGCAAACCAACGTTTATGGTCAGTTTACTCTGTTCTTCCTGCAGCATCAGTGCTTGCTCCTCCCACAAATTCTGGGATTTTTATCCCACTCCCTTGGTCTGGAGCTTGAGAAAGTGATTTGGGCATACTTTATTAAGCATGAGGACTCAGAGATTTTAGACCTGCTGGATGTGGAGACTAGCCCAGGAGAGATATTTGGGGAGGTGTCGCAGTCACTTGCATTTGTTAAGGAGCCCACGTGGAGGTGACTCCTGGGAAAGAGGGTAGTGCTCACAGAAGACTGGCGGACTCCGGCCCGCTCCAGGGCGCAGCGCTCCTCTCAGAGCCAGACGGCACCTCTATGATGCAATATGCTGCGCTTTTTCCCACCCTGGCCACGACTGCCGGGAGCCACGGACACTTCCTCGACGGCCCGATGCCATCCCCTGCCACGGCTCGCGCCTCGGCGAGCGCGCTCACTGCCGCCAGCCCTGCGCCGGAAGTCACTGTAGCCCGCGTCTCCGTCTCCGGTACGACCTGGTCCAACTGCTGCAGCCCCGCCGAAACCTTGGGCACCAGATGGAGCTTGAAGGCGGACAAGGCCGCGAGCCCCAGCGAAGGTGCGACCTCTGATAAAGCGGCAGCGTCGCGCAAGGGCGTGACTGCTGACAAGTCGGCGGCCGCTCCGGTGGCCATGGCTCCAATTCCAGCTCCAGCTCCGGCAACAAGCCCGGTCAACACCGGCCCGAGCACGAGCCCCAGTGCAGGCTCCGGCCGCGGACCCGCAGCACACCGAACCCACAGGCGCCGCTGGACAGACGGTTCCCGAGAACAAGGCCAGTGGCCACTGCAGGTCGCAATGAAATGTCACCCGCTGAGGCGTCCTGTCTGTCCGTCCGAGGGGGAAGGGCGGGTGAAGCCATTGGGGAGAGACGGCCCACAGACTGGGTCCAGGCCCGCCTCTGGCCAGCACAAGCGGGGACCCGGCTCTCCCCTCAGAGGATCTTGCCTACAGGTGCCAAAACGGAACTACCTTTCCCAGGATGCACTTCGGGGTTCCCAGCATCCCTGCCGCCAATGACTGCGCGGGCTGCAGCAAACCCGCACGGACCGGGCGGGCAGAGCTGCGAGATCCAGGGTGTGTCAGCCCTTCCCCATGGGAACAGGAGGGGCCGAAAAGCGACAGAGTGCTGACCACGACGCTTTCTCCCTGCAGACGCGCCCCTCCCACGGGCCCAGTCTAACTAGGTGTTGGGAGTGGGGTCTCATCTGTGCAGGCGCTCCAGGTTCACACGCCAGCCAGGGCAGCGCTGGGAACAAGCTTAACAGCCAAAATCCGGAACCACATTAGGGCAGGAAGCCTGGCTACCCGGACTACAGGCTGAGGGTTGGACGTTTATTCAAAACAATTAACAGCCTATACCAGACATCTCTAGAGCACGGGCTGTGGGTCCAAGTGGAGCCTTGCACCTCTCAGCAGCTCCACCTTCCAGGCCCCTGCATACTGCTTTCACAGCCCGTAGTTTGCTTGGGAAGGCAGCACAGGAAGCATTGTGGGATCGTATAGGCTCAGTCACAGGGTGTTAGATGAAGCTCTTCTACCTGGAATGATTGGAAGTCGGCCCAGCAGGCTAGTCTGTCCCTTTCCCCCTGGAAGTTCTGCCTCCACTAAAGTTAAGGCCACCAGGATGAAAGCAGGGTCAGGGCTGGGGACCCAGTGGAGTCCTGGGAAGCATCAGGTGGGTGTTAAGTGGGGCCGGGGAGCGAAGTAGAGATTGGGAGGGGTCTGATTAGAACAGAAACTGATGATCTTAGTTCAGCACTCCCAAGATGAGTGCAAGGTGACTGCAGCAACCTTAGAGCTTTTCAGAAGACAGTGCCCCCACCAAGGAGGTGCTCTTAGTATAAGACCAGACCAAAGAGCCCAAGGAACTCCACAGGAGGGAAGGTCTGCCCAGGTCTGGGGAGCAGAGGGTAAAGAAACTCCCTGGGCCCCAGAGCCCAGTCTCAGAGCAAGGAGCTGGGGATCTGACCCACGCCTGGTCCTTACTTGTGGGTGTGTAAGCAGGTAGTGAACTTCCACTTGTTTGGGAAGTCACAGCCTGGGGAATTTCCCCTTTAGGGCTGGGCTGGGCCCGTGGAGTCAGTTGGAGAAGGTTTAGGGCTAGGTTCCAGGAAGTTCTGTTGAGTGCTCTGGGCCCCTCAGGCCTCTCACAGCAGACCTTTTGTGCAGGGCAAGTGCCCCCTAGGCTGTAGTTCTGACCTTGGGGAAAAGGTGAAACTGAGCTTGGTTAATCCCACTCCCACTAGCATGCACTGGGGCCCCCAAAACCAACTACATGGGGAGGGGCTGGGCCCACAGGGTCCGGAATGGAGGGTGGGGGCCACTGGGTGTGGGGAGGGGAGGGACTGGAGGCACAGCCCCCAGGGTTCATGGGTATTCCAAAGTCCCCTGAGTTATGGGTTCAGCTGATGTAGACACGGTGGAAGTCATGGGCACCAAAGGCTGCGTTGCACTTGGGGCACTTCCTCTGGCGGGCCTCATAGCGGCCCCGTACGCACTCGAAGCAGAAAACGTGGAAGCACTTGGTGAGGACTGCATCCTTCTTGCGGGTGTTACAGCAGGGGCAGGTCAACCGCGCCTGGGCAGGGCAAAGGCATCAGCTCAGGAACAATCCTGACAGGACCCGGATCCCAAGCTGATAGCAAGAGGTGGTCCAGACTAAGGCCACCACAGAGCAGACTGCACCTAACTCTCACCATGACCCTAGGAGGTAGGGATAAGCACTCTCCAGATGAGGAAACTGAGGCTCAAAAGCCCAGGTTTCAAAACTAGAAAGTAGCACAGTCTAGACTCTAACCTGGGTGGTGATGGCCAGTGGTCACATGTCCCCTCTAAAGGTCAATGACCCACAGGCTCCAACCTGAGCTCCTCTGCCCTGGGGCTTTATCTCTTGCCCCTCTGGCCTTCTCTGGCAAAACCCCAATCCTGGCTTAAGCCGACTGTCTACCTTCTCTCCACCTGCATCTGGTTAAGTCACAGCTGGGCATGGCAGTGCCACTAGAAATCTGCTGTTCTCAACCCTCAACTGGGCCCATCCCTGGTGCTGCCCAGAAATCCTGCTGTGGGTCCCGGGATTCATTTCTCTCTAAGGAGGTTTTACAAATCTCCTCTCCTATCTTGAAACTTCCCACCTGCCACCAGGTCTCACTTCCAACTCCAGACAGGAAATTCCCTCAACTCCGCATTCCCAACATTCATCCTCTGCCCTGCCCGCCACCTCAGCAACTCCCCACAAGCATCACCTCTTCCCTAGCTCTCAGAACCCTACCCATCAGCATTTGACAGGCTGCAAAGTCTGTTGTTTCTCCAAAAACCTTTCCCTGCTCCCTCATGGCTGCCTCGAGTTGCCTCTGCCCCTTCAAGGCCAAACTGCTTCAACAGGTTGTCTATTTACTGACTCACTCTCCACCCTTTCCTCACTCCAGTAGGTGAAGAGTCCAGGTGATCTGACCTCCACCTCCACCTCTGCCCAAGAACTCCCACCAAGACTGCCAAATCCAAGAGGCATCTCTCAACACTTGCTTCATTTGCCTTCTTGGCAGTTCTGAGCTCACCCCTGCCTCCTTGAAACTCTTCCCCAATCAATTCCCTCTAGATCGCTCTCCTTCCTCCTAAGCTACAGGCTTCTTCTCTTCCTCTGTACATCGTTTAAGCTTCGAGGCTCCTCAGGGGGAGTGACCCCTGTTCCGTGTCATGCCACAGACCCTCCCTGGGTGATGACACTTATATGTGGCTTCTACCTTTGCCTCTGCTGACAATCCCCCACAAACTCCTGTCCTCCAGACCAGCCCTTTTGCTTTGAGTGCCTTCCCAGACAGCCTCCCAAGAAGTCCCACAGGCACCTCTCATCCTCGACATCCTTGAGACGTTGCTCTCTGCACACTGACTACAGGATACGCCAAGCAGCTCAACCTGGTTTACAAACCCTTCAGGATCTAACACTGCCCAACCCCCACCAGGCTTGTCACCCACCACAAAACCCATGTTCTGTCCTCCAACTACGACTGTCCAGCTATGTCCTCCAGCACGCCTCTCTCAACTTAGGGCCTCCACCTCTGCTTTTCCCTTTGCTGGAAACCTTTCATCCCCATTCATCACAGCCAACCCTGATTCACTCCTCAGTTTTCCTTTGGATGATATTCCTTCCAGGAAGCCTGCTGACCACCAGGGCCGTTAAGGGGCTCCCCTGATTTTCCACAGCCCCTCTGGCCTCTGCCATCACACTGCTCATCACTCAGACAGGAGAATTACTTGGGTGCCTCCTCCAACAGACTGTCAGTTTCAAGAGATCTGAGACCAGGTCTAGTGCCTAGCCCTCTCACACCTAGCCAGGCACTCTGCCTGGCACATAGTATGTGTACCATACTTGACAGTTATCTGGTTCTCCACAACGGGTTCTGCCCAGGTTTTGCCATCCTACCTTATTTCTGGGTTCCCCATACTACCCACCAGAGCTCTCACCAACCCCGCATCTAAGATTCCTAGGTCATCTAAGATTCCTGGAGCACATCCCAGCCCCAAGGCCCCACCTTGTACTCCTTGATCTCCTCCTGGAGGATTTCATCAGCATCTGCGTAAACCTCCACCTTCCTCTGCTTCTCCAGCTTGCGCCGCAGCCGTGAGATGTCCTCCTGGGGCAGGAGAGGGGCTAGGCTGAGTGCAAGGGTCCTCAATTTGAACCTCCTGCCTCCACCCCGCCCCCACCCGCTGCCCGCCACACACCTGAGCCCTCTTGAGGTTGAAGCTCTCTTTCTCACGGGCAGCCCGGCTCTCTGCCAGGCAAGGCTGGATCTCTCGCAGCCGTGTCTGCACATGCTCCAGCTGTACCTTCAGGTCCTCGGCCAGCTGAGCTGCTTCCACAGCCTGAGGTGGGTGGAACGGGGAGGAGGGGCACCGTTTGCCTGAGCCTGCGGAGTCAGGCATGTGGAGCCATGGCCCACAAATGCTTGTGTCAACCATCCAGTGATTCCTGCTCTCGGGATAAGTCCAGTATCTTCACTGGAACTGGTTCTGTCTCCTGACCTCTGAACCCTCACCTCCTCCTAGTCTACCTCATTCCCAACGCTTTCAGTTCCTCACCTGCATAATGCTCTCTCCTGTCTTTGAGGCTTCACCGGGCTCCTCTCTCTGCTCCCCTCAACTCCCTCAACACACATGTTTTTTTTCCTGCAACCCCCTGACGCCTCAGCTCAAATGTCACCTCCTGAGACAGGCTGTCCTATTTTTCTTTCATCCGCCTCTATTTCTTTCATAAGACATACTGTGAGTTCCCTGGCGGCCTAGTAGTTAGGATTCCAGGCTTTCACTGCCGTGGCCCGCAAGCTGTGCAGCGTGCCCCCACCCCCCCAAAAAAAACATGCTATGATCTGTAATAATGTTATTTTGTCTGTGGGATCATTGGCTTGCTATCTGCCCCTCAAAACTGGAAGTTCCCACTTCCAGCAGGGCAGTCTTGTTCCCGTGATCTCCCCAGCACTCAGTGCAAGTCCTGATGTATAGCAACGGTATGACTAATACTGCTTACATGAATGAGCCAAATGGAGAAGAAAAAAAGTCCAGGAGGGGAAAAAAGATGAAAGTCAATGTTAATCTTAAGCCTTTACCATAAGCTAGAGAAGTGATGTCAACAAGAGGGCGCCAAATTAGATCATTCCTAACTCTGTTACCCTCAAAAGAAGAACAACTACCACAAGCTAAACATTTCTTAGGTTTAATACCACTACGTGACAGAGACCACCACGCCCATTTCACAGCTAACCAGTGCAGTGGTCAGGACGTGGGCTGTGGAGCCAAGGAGACCCGGGCCCAAATTCCAGTTCCACTCTTTCTTGAGCAAGTCAGCTACCTCCCTGAGCCTCAGTCTTCTCACTTATGAAAGGTAACAACAAAAACTGTTGTACGAGTATTTTCAGACTGAAATGTGACCAAGCATGGAAAGTCCTCCAGCACATGGTCTGGAACACAGTAAGTGTCTGAGACATGAGCTGGGCTGTGAGATGAAGCAGAGCCAGACTTTGGCCCAGGTCATCTGCTTCAAGTTCTCTAGGCAGAGTCACAAAGTGAGGCTGTGAGCCAGCATCCCAGGTTGCTGTCCCCTCGCATAGGTCTGCCCTCACCTTCCTCTTGTTGAGCTCCAGGGCCTGGCTGCGCAGTGTCAGCTCCTTCTCCACACCCCCGAGGCTGCCCTGCAAGGCCCGCTCTTTTTCCTCCAGCTTCTGCACGGTCAGCAGCTGGGCATCCACCTGAGGACAGGGGTGGGGACTCAGTGCTGGGGAGCCCCTGCCTCTCCAGCTCCACCCTAACAAGCCCAGGGCAGCCATACCTGGGACTTGAGGCCAAGAACCTGCTCGCCCAGCTCATCCTTCTCCTCCCGCAGTAGCTTATGAATCTGGTTGGCCTTGATCCGCTCTGACATCAGCTTAAAGTTGGCATCGTCCTTTTCCCGCAACTGCTGTAGCAGCCGCCCATTCTGCTCCTGCATGTCCTCAAAAGCCTGGCCTGTCACATCCATCTCTGAGAGCAGAGCCTCCTCCTCCTGCAGCAAGTGGGCAGGGACAAGATGGAATGTAGTAGATGGACAAGACGACAGTGGGGAAACCACAGGAAAACATGGCTGAGCAAAGAACCACAGAATGGACCCAGGCCATGTGCTAGAACAAGAGGTTTAGGGAATTCCAACATTCAGAAGCAATGGGACCAGAACGGGGTCGCACCTGCTTGGTGGCACCCAACTTGCGTTGCAGGTGTTCTATCTGCTCCTCTGCCTGACGAATGCGCCGCAGGGCATCCTCATCCGCGATCTTCTTGCTCTCCCTCCGATCCCTCTCCTCTAATTCCCGGATGCGGCTCCGTAGCTCATCGACCTATAACCACCAGTAGGAGAGAGCTCTCGTCACTGTTTCCTGCTGACCTAGAGCTCTGCTCTGGTTACAACCCCCTGGGGCAGCCTCTCTGCACACTCCATAGGCCCTACCTGCCCTCACCTCAGCCTTGGCCTTGCGTTCCGCTGCCATGAGCTGCACCTTATCCCGCTGCTCCTTGGGTGCAGACTTATACATGTCCAGCAGCAGTTTCATCTCCTTCTGACTTTCCTGGGCCTTCCTGGGGGAGGCACAGGAGGAAGGCTTGGTGAGTAGGGTTGGAGGCCACTTGGCAGGGGTGGGAAGAAGAAAGGAACAGGGCCTCACTTGAGCTCTGCTCGGAGACCTTTGAGGAGCTCTGACTCCTTCCTCTTGGCCTCCTCCACCTTGACCTTCTCCCGATCAGTCCTTGAGAGAGCTGAGGCTACAGATGGGGGTCCCAGCCCAGGCCCTTCCCGCTCCCGAAGCTCCCGCTTGGGTTTGGCCTCAGGTTCTCGGCCCCGGGAGGAGGGGGCCTGGGCCCCGGGGGTCAGGGCCTGGGCCTCTTCCTCAGAAGGGACCAAGTCTTCCTTCTTCACCAAGGAGGTAGGAACGGCAGTGACAGGCACTGAAGCCATCTCCTTTCTGGCGTCAGGAGCACCAACAGGGCCTGGCCCACCCTCTTCTTTCCCTGGGGCTGGGGCACTCAGGCCAGAGTCCTCTGGGTGGCCCAGCGTGGGGATGGAGTGGGTAGAGCCACTGGCCTGGGCCCGGAGCTGCAAAGCAGAGACAGAGAACAGGACTAAGGTGAGACGTGCTCACTGGGGTCTAGCCGCAGCTTTCCCCAGGCAGCCCCCTCCTCACCTTGGCAATCTCAGCCTGCACTTCCCGCAGCTTCCGCTTGTATCGCTGAGCGTCCCCCTTTAGCTGGTGGTTGTGGTTTTGGAGGCTGCTGATCAGGTGGCGCATCTCCCGGTTGATGGGCCCTGGAAGAGTACAGGAAACCAAGGCTGGGCTGGTCCCTGGGTTAGGGGCCCAACCCCTCAGTGGGGTTGGAGGCAGGGCCAGAGCCATCACTCTCATTACAAAGGAGATAACAACTGAAGCCTTATGCAGAGAGTGTGATCTCATCAAATAAATGAAGAGGATTCACCTAAACATAACTCGACACTGCCTATGTGTGTTATTTCTGCTAATGCAGATTTTAAAAATATTTCCAAATTTCCTTTCGAAAGAACACATAACTAACTGTAAATTCAAAAAAGTAAGCTAGTCCGCTTCTTTTAGCTTTTTAAACGACTATCTTCTTAGTTACATTTCCCTGGCATTTCTCATAATACTATCTTCCCTCCCTGCTTTATTTTTCTTGATATATTTGTCACAACCTAACAGACACGTTCAATTTTTTCCTCCTTTGTTGTCTGTCTTCCCTCACTGTAACACTGCTCCACAAAAGGGATCTGTTTTGTTCACTGGTATCATCCCAAAGCCTAGAACTGAGCCTGGATCATAGAAAAGTGTTCAAAAAATCTGTGAAAAATGAACTAGTATCTCAGAGAGGCACCATAAGGCCGGATTAGCATGGATGAGGGTGACAGCTCCCGTTCTGGCTGAGCCTGCTCCATGAGCCACCTCATCTGGCTGTAAACCTCACTGCGCCTTTGAGCCAGGTGGTGTGGTCCCCCCGTTTTCCACAGAGAGATGAGGCTCTGGGAGAAGGACTTAACCTCTTACATCTGGATAAGCATCTGGCCACACCAGGGCCCAGCAATCCCAGATAAGGCCCCACCTCAACCCTGTCCTCACCACATACCCGCCTGCTCGTTGGCCGCCAGGTTCTGTTCAAACTCGATGCGCAGCATCTCGTACTCCTTGCGTACCTGGGCCAGCGTATCCTCCAGCTGGATAACCTCTGTGCGCAGCTTCTTCTGCAGCCCCAGCTCATCACTCTGCGGGTTGAGGCATTAAGGACCCACACAACCCCTTAGCTCCCAGAAAGCCCCCCCTACCTCAGGCCTCAGCAGCTCAGGAAGAATTTACTCCCAAGGGACCTCTGGCAGGCACTCAGGGCCTCTGACACCCTTGACACAGGAACAACCTGACCCTAAGGGTGTGGCCTTTACCCCTGTCCCCGGCCCCTGTTCCAAGGGCATACCTCCATGTGCTCAATGTGCCTCAGGTGGGAATTCTTGGTGGCCAGCAGCAGCCCACGGGCCTCGTCCAGCTGGGTCTTCACTTGCAGAGACTCATTGTAGAGCAGTGAGAACTGCGCCTGCAGCATTCGGTACTCCCCTGTCTCCCGTACCACCTCCTCAGGAAGGCTCCGCAGGGCTACCTAGGAGCAGGGATGTCCAAAGGCAATCAGCAAGAGATTTCAGAGCTCAGCTCCTACCGTGCAGGCTCAGGCCCTCCCAGCCCCAAACACAGCTCACCTTGAGGCGCTCATTGGTCCGCACAGCCCCCTGAAGTTCGGCCTGCAGTTTCTCCAGCTCTGCCATGCGACTATTGGCCAATTCCTGGTTTTCCTCCAACTCCGCATTCAGCATCTCAAACTGTGGAGTAGAAGGGCAGTGGGAGGCAGGGCCAGGCCAGGACACATGCTTCCCTCATAGACCCACCATATGCCCTACCCAAGCTCCCCTCTGCAGAGCAGTGATGTACTCTGAAAGCCCAGGGACAAGCCGGACCCAGGAACTTTCCTAAGGGCTCCCAGGCAAGTAGGAGAAAACTCAGTACTGACTGGTCAGTGCCGGGAAGCAAGGCTTGTAACTGACAGGGGGTCAGGGAAGCCTTCCTGGAAGACCTGAAGAGCAAGCTGAGCAAGGGGAGACAGGGGCCCAGTGACCCTGTAGCACCAAAAAAGTGTGCAACGACCAAGAACTGAGACAGCAAAAGCAGGACAAGGAATGAGACAGCGGCAGTAAGGCCCCTTCTCAGCTACACAACTGAGAATGCCAGTTGATTCCAACATACCCCAACATCTCTTTTCTAAGTGGTACTTTTAACCAGTTGATGTACGACCTTACCTAATTCTTGTCAGCTACCCAAACCAGAACTTAAACTCCATAAAAGGTTTAATTCCTGTCTATTTCGTTCTCCAAAATGCCTGCTTCCTACACAGTACCTAGCACTTAGTGTTCAGCAATTATTTACTGAATACACATATGAAAGAACGAAATAAAGAACGCTGTGAGCAATGGGGAAAGACCTCCGAGACCACAGTTGGACGTCTGTCCTTAATTCCGAGGGGACGTTCAAGGGTAGGGTGGAGAAAAGGTTGTGGGAAGGACGGGGAAGAATGCTGCTGCTCACCTTCTGCATGCTGAGTGTGATCTGGCCCCCCTGAAAGCCTGAGGAGCTCCCAGATACATAGTAGCCAGAGTTGAGCTGTGAAGAGAAGGCAGAGGAACAGACGGGTGTGGAGGGGAGAAGCGAGGGCCCCAAGTACCCTGCTCTGGCTCCATCTGACCCAGTGTCTGACCCTACCTGCTCCAAGGCCTCCGCTAGGTGCTTATTGAGCTTTTGCTCACGCTTCCGCAACTTCTCAATGTCCCACTGCAGGTCTTCTACTGTCGTCTCCATCTCCAGCACTTTGGTCTCTGCAGATGTCACTTTATCCTGGAGCTCAGAGTACTGGGGACAAGGAAGGGGACAGGTGCTTGGATAAGAGACCCAGCTCCCCGAGATCCTTGGGTGCCCATCTAATCCAAACCCTGCCCTGGTTCTAACCCCACCCTAAAAGCCCAACTCCCACCTCCAAAGAGATGCGGTGGTGCTTCTCCTGTAGCTGGGTGGCCAAGTCCTGCAGTCGCCGGTTCTCACGGCCCAGCTCCCGGGTGCGTGCCCGAGCCGCCTCACTGGGGGGCTCACTGTCCCCTGGGAAGGCAGGGCTCGGGTAAGAGCCAAGTCCAGGGCAACGGGTCAAAGTACTAACTCATCCTGGAGTCTGCTATGTGCCCAGTGTGATCCACCAGCTGTCTTGCCATTTTCTCATGACAAAGCCAGGAGTCTTTGTCCCCACTGCACAAAGGAGGAAACCAGCTCAGAGAGGAGAGCCATCTGCTCAGAACGCCCAGGCTGGACTGACAGAACTAAGGCTAGGAGAAGTCAGTCTGCCTGCAAAGCCTGGGCACTTGCTGCTATGCCTCGTGGATCAGCAACTGCCACCAAGATTTGTGCACAATGCTCCCAAGAGGTCTCCAGCCACAAGGGGGAGGCTCCCCCAGCATCAACAACTCCTCCTACCCATCTCTCTAGAGCTCAACTACAGGAATCAAAGCGAGAGCCACCATCAACAGCCTAACCCTTCCCCTGAAAACATGGCTGATTTATTCCTTGGGGAACTGTGGCTGCCTCTGGGCCAGAAGCACTGAGGAGGGGATACCATAAAGATGCAAATGGAGTTGGACACCTCTGGGGTGGGGGCACAAAGAACTAACCTCGGCTGTATACTCGCTGACAGAGTTCCTCCACCTGGCGCTGTAGGCGGTCGGAGGCCTCCACGACACGGGACACAGCTGCCTTGGAGAATTCCATGCGGCCCTGCAGCTGCAGCTCCACCTCCTCACTACTGCTCGCACCCAGGGCCACCACAAAGGCCAAGGCTGGCTCACTGAGAGGTGGCCGCAGCTGCATTGGCAGGGGCTCTGGGAAGGACGGACAGACCCTCATGAGGATAATGGTAACAGTTACCACCACTCTGTACCAAGTTCCAGATCGCCTCCTTCAACTCTCTATGACTCACTGAGTCAACATAACCAACACCTGTAGTACTGTGTTATCCCCATCTTAAAAGTAAAACAACTGCAGTTCAGTAAGATAATTTCCTCAAAGCCAGAGAGCTACCAAATCACTTCCTCAGGGAAGGCCTTCTCTGCCTTCCCAAACTAAACTAGTGTGCACACACACTAATTCCCATTCGGGGACCTGAATACTTTTTTCTTATGGTTTATAATCACTTTCTCCCTAATGGTTGGGATAGTAAGTATTTCTTTTCTATTTTCTATGTCTCCTCCAAAACTACAATGTCAACTACACAGTCAACATTTAATACTTTTTTGAACTAAGAGTGTCAAAACATGAACTGCACTCTTAACCATGTCATTCAGATTCCAAAACCTGTATTCTTACCCGCTGCCCTTTGCTGCCCAGATATGAAATCAATTTGTGTGTGTGGGGGGGTGTGTAGGAAGGGACTTCAGCAGCCTAATGTCAAAGTCCCCTCCTCTCCAGGACCTTCCCCAGAACTTAATTAAGCTTCCCAGATCCCAGGGCTCTGGCCCTACCCCTCAGCTCCGATGTCCCTGGCTCTGTGAGAGGGGTCTCATCACGTGTTGGGCCCTCCTGGGTCCCAGGCGCCTCTGTCCCTGAAGACAGCTCCCCCTGGCTCTCATGGTGTCGGAGAAGGGCTTCCACAGTTTCATCCAGCTGAAGGGAGAAAGCACCAAAAATGTTATGAATCCCTCAGGTGCTTCCCAGCATGATATTCCTTTCCTAGCAGAGAAGTCTGAGGATTGGCAGCTGGATCAAGGGCAGGTCTTGGAAAGTAGAAGGGCATCCACCTGGGCCCAGTAGCGATTGACAATGAGGAGTGTGGCGTCATCTGTGGCCTGCCGCTTCTCCAACTTCTCAATTCGTTCTCGGAGTTCATCTTCACAAGCCTGTCTCTGTTCCAACCGCTCTGCCAGTTTCTTATTCTTGAACTGCAAAACCTTCAAGTCCATCTCCTCCTACCAGGGAAACAAAGGGGCCGAGGAGATGGTCAAGCAGGGACCAAGAACCCAATCACAGAAAGAGACAAATAAAAGAAAAATGGAATGGATGGGAGAGGGGAGTATCCCCAGACTAACTGCTAACAGGATTTAAAGAGGCTCAGACACCCACAGAGAAAGCAACTCGGTTGTGAGGAGGGTCACGTTCTGCTTCTGCCTCTTCCTAACTCTGAAATCTTTGACAAGTCACACGCCCTCTGGGAACCTGTTTTCCTATCTGTAAAGGGAAGGCAGACGTCGTGTCCTCGGTTTCTTTCAACAGAGTGTTCTGAAAAGTGGATCTTGCTAAACCTGGGGAACTGGGAGTAAGGTTCTGGACGACGTGGACGGAGAACAGAGATGGGAGTTCTGGCAAGTTGTGAGGCCTGAAACAGGAGCCCACGAACCGTGGAAGAGATGCCCCCAAGACGAATGGGCTCTATAAGCGTGGTTGTGGTCTTCTCCTCGCGACTCAGTTTCTTCTCTGGGGGCCCCGAGCCCCCATCGCCGGCGGCGCGTTTGTTACCGGGCCCAGACATGGCCGCGGCGGCGAGGAGCGGCGCAGGCTCTCCCGAGGCACGTCAGGCAGGCGGAGGCGACGCTTCCGTCACCTGCAGAAGACAGAGAGCAGAGATGTGGAAGCGGCCGGAGCTCCGCGGCCCCGAGCCTCCCCCGCACCCACCTGCTGGACCCCGCCCCGCCGGCCCCGGGCCCCTCACCGGCAGCAGAATCAGCCGACCGCCACCATCTTGGACTCCCCTAGACGTCACTGGCCTCCCCAGCACAGAGCGCAGGCGCCACAGGCAGTACCGGATGTGGCGAAATCTTCTCCACTTCCTGTTTCTATCGGTCGCGCTTTGTCCCGCCTTTCGGGTCCCGTTTGGTTTTTTTCTGCAGACAGTTCCTATGGTAACCGACAACACACTTCCACTCCCCAGTCCTAATGACATCGCCTGCCTCAGAATAGCAACTTTGAAGCGAGGGCACGGGGGCGGGCCTTGCAGCTTATTACGCACGCACATTCTCTTCTCACTGATTGGCGAGCGCCGTACACTTTCTCTCTTGCTCCAAGAACCCCCTTAGCAACGGTCACCGTTGAGACGGAGGAAGACGCCCCCAGCGGATTGGCTGCGCCGGGCCTCTCTGCAGCGTAGATTGGCTGAAGCGTCGATAGAGGGCCAGGCCTTGGCAGCCGCTGCAGGAGAACCGGCTGTCCCAGAACCGAGGCGGGACAGAACCTGTGGTGCCCTGCGGCACACAGGAGCGACAAGATGATCCGCCGGAAGTCCAGCCAATTCCAGGGACTGAAAATGCAAGCGGAGCTTGAACAGCACTACGAACTGCGGAGAGAACCCAAGAAATACCTCAGGTCATTGGATGAATCGGCCACGCGGATGGGAACAGGTGTGCATACCGAGTCGGGGACCTTGGCTTCGGTGAATGCGGATGAAGATCCTGCAGCCAACTTGTTCCGGGTGAGGACTGGACAGGGTCGTCCGCTCATGAATGTTTATAAAAGGGCTCCCCAGCAGGGCGCCACCCGTCGTTATGCTTTCTAACGTTCAAGACGTTTCCCGGGCTGCATTGGTGAAGAGACAGGGGTGTGTGACCCCACCTTGTTAATATGCTCATGAATAGTACTTAGGGGTCGCTGAAGCCCAGCCCGCCAGCATTGCTCGTAGCTAGTCTTTAAGATAAGGCAAGTTAGCGCGTTCTTAGGCCCGCTAGAGATTCGCAACGGCTCAAGAACTAGGGGCCATGAACAACACAGCTCTGCCTTTCCCAATCCGCTTTCTCTCTGCAGCCGCCACTGCCCCAGCCCCGGATCTGCATATGGTGAGTGTGGAGAGCTTTTGGGGAAAGTTACCCTTCACACTTGTATTATTCCTTTAGGGCTTTCCCCACAATCCTGTCAAACAGCGACGATATCCTCATTTTA
The DNA here is from genome assembly GCF_002837175.3 of Physeter macrocephalus. Lineage (NCBI taxonomy): Eukaryota > Metazoa > Chordata > Mammalia > Artiodactyla > Physeteridae > Physeter > Physeter macrocephalus. The sequence continues at coordinate 163,044 of NW_021145324.1, forward strand.
CAGATGAGGAGACTGACGCCCAGAGATGCAATTACCCGAGATGATTAAGTCAGGTCTGCTGCCCCAGTCCAAAGAGAGTGTGAGAAGAGGGGAGCCAAAGACTGAGAATGTAAATGTAGTATCAATGCCTCTATGGAGCATTGTACAAATGGGGACACTGAGGTTCACAGAGGGAGACTTGCCCAGTTATACAGTAAGGGAGTGGCAGAGACCAGAACTCAAGTTTCCTAACCCTACGCTTTAGAAATGAAGAGGATCATGAGTTCATTTTGGCCATACCCTCTATTTACAGATGGAGAAAGTGAGGCCCAGAGAGGGAAGTGACCTGCCTAAGGTTACACAGCAATTTAGTGGAAGGGCCAAACCTCTAACTCAGGTCTCTTGGTTCCCAGTCCAATGCTCTAGCCATCATAGCCCTGTCATGAGACTAATGCATAATGGCCACCAACACCTTTTCCCCTCTTTTCCTATGACAGGAAGTACCTGGACATCCATTCCATGCACAGGCTGGAGAAGACAGCCAACGTTGAGGAGATGAGGGAGTATGCGGGGGGAGCAGGGAGGGGAATGAGAGCTAGCTCTTGGGGAAGGCTTGGGGGGTGGGTGGGCTGGGAAGGCATGAGGAATGCCTGGCTCCAAAGCCTGTCGTACACTAGTGTGGGGCGGTGAAGAGAGGCTCCGGCTGTCACTCATTCCTTCCTCTCTCCCTCCCAAGGGTGCTGGCCGAGCTGTTGGGGCTAGGGTCTCCTGCGCAGAGCCTGCGGGACGCCATCACCCTGGACCTCTTCTCCCATGCACTCATCTTCTGCCGCCAACAAGGCTTCTCCCTGGAGCAGACATCAACGGCTTGTGCCCTACTCCAAGATCTTCACAAGGCCTGTACTGGTAAGAGGAGGCCCCCGAAGGCTTTGAGTCCAGGGGAGAGGAGAAGGCTGGCACAAGTGACCAGGGGAAGTAAAAGCAGGATTAGCACCTGAAATCTTTGTTCCGTCATCACTAGCAGCAGTATCACACCCAAGTTATTTCACCTTTGAAATCCTCTATTTCCTTATCTATAATAAGGCTACAACACTAACGTTATGAAACTGTTCTGAGAAATGTTATATATATGTAGATATGTGCACAGTGCTCAATAAAACAGCTCTTGCTTTACTCCTGGAACTAATTTCCTACAGAATGTTTAACGAGAGCTAAACTATGTATTTCTTGGTTTATTGTCCGACACTTCCACTAGAATATACGCTTCTTAAGGGCAGGAACTTGTCTGGTTCAGTGCCCAGAACAGTGCATAGTGGGTACTCAATATTTGTTGCCTATATCTTTCTACTTCTAAAGCTCATGCTCAATAAGTAGCTGTTGAGTGACTAAAATGAATGATTATCAGGGAGGGTACTCACTGTCACATCTTGCCTTCCCTCCCAGCAACCCCCTTGGGCAACGTGGAGGAATGTTACCGCTACTTCACCAGTGTTCTTTTTTGCCACGGAATCAGGGTCAGTTTCACTCTCCCCCCAGATAAGGTCTAGCCCAGCCTCCCACCCTGTCTTACACACATGACTCTCATCTTCCTCTGAAGGCCACAGTGGGCTCTTCCTGCTCCTGGATTGCCGGGCACTTGGAGAAAAGGTGACGGCTTCAGGAGGTGGTCAGTCCTCTAACTCCCAATCATCCCCACAGCGGCCCCCCTTCAGTATCAACCTCTTTAAGGAGGAACAGCTGCTGACCCTGGCAGATTATGTGGTCAACACCTACTTCCGCCACTTCAAGCTCTACAAATATGTCTTCACACCCCAGGTACTGGGCCATGGGCGACAAGAGGCCACCCCTCATCTCCCCGCTTTCCCTCAGTGCAGACGTCTTCCTCCCTCTTCCCAGGTGCGGCTGGATCTATCTTTGACTTACGTGGGGCTACAGGCACCCAAGCTCTGGTCAAAGGATGAGACGGGTAAGGGAGAATGCCGGGGCGAGGGCTGGACTGCGCTGGGGCTGGGGCTGAAGCCTCCTCCTGCCTTCTGGCTTGCAGAGAAAGAAGAGGGCAAAGAGGTGGAGGAGCAGGCAGTCACCCCAGAGGAGGAGGAACCGGAAACAGTGGTCCAGCCAAAGCCAGAGCCAAGTGAGGACCTGGTGGGGTTAGGGTTCCCTGTGACTTTGGGCAGGTGTGAAATGAAGGGTTTAGACCATATCAGGACTTCAGACTTTTTGTTTTAGTCATGGTGTTCTTTCTCCAAATGATTCCTTATGCAGAAGTCCAAGATGGCAAACAGATAAAAGCACAGCTGCTGGGGGTGAGGCAGGAGTCCCAGAAAAGGATTATAAAACCAATGACAATAGGGCTTCCCTGGTGGCGCAGTGGTTAAGAATCCACCTGCCAATGCAAGGGACACGGGTTCAAGCCCTGGTCCGAGAAGATCCCACATGCCGTGGAGCAACTAAGCCTGTGCGCCACAACTACTGAGCCTGCGCTCTAGAGCCCGTGAGCCACAACTACTGAAGCCCGCGTGCCTAGAGCCTGTGCTCCACAACAAGAGAAGCCACCACAATGAGAAACCCGTGCACCACAAGGAAGAGTAGCCCCCGCTCGCCACAACTAGAGAAAGCCCACGCACGGCAACGGAGACCCAACACAGCCAAAAATAAATAAATAAAAATTAGAAAAAAAAAAAAAAACCAACCCAATGACAATAATAGCCAGCACACATTTGACAACACTATGTGCCAGGCAGGCCCCATTTTAAGCATATATATATATATATACACATATATATATATACACAATTTTTTTTTTTTTTTTTTGCCTGTGCTGTGTGGCTAGCAGGATCTTAGCTCCCCGACCAGGAATCGAACCCGTGCCCCCTGCAGTGGAATCGTGGAGTTGTAACCACTGGACCGCCAGGGAATTCCCACATTTTACATATATTAACCCATTTAATCCTCTCTCAATCCTAGTTGCTAGGTGCTATCACTATCTGCATTTTACACAGAGGAAACTGAGGCATGGAAAGGTTAAGTCACCTGCCTAAGGTCACAAGGCTACTAAGTAGCAATCCAGAAAATGCAGCAGCATAGCCACTCTGCCCATCTTTCTCTCACAGAAGGGCTGGCTGACATTTCCTGAATTGAAGCAACACTACCACTAGCGTAGCTCCCAGGGGCACCCTGGAAGGTTGTGTCTGCCTGGCTAGGGGCAATCCCTCAGCCCCAGACGGCATCTCTTCTGACCCGTCCCTTCTTCCCTGCCCCTGCAGGCCAGGTCTCCGTCCTCCGGGCCTACATCAAGACCCAGATGAACAAGGAACTGGAGCAGCTCCAACAACTGGTGGAGGAACGGCTCAAGGCCAGTGAGGAAAGGCTCGGCAGCAAGCTGACCGCGCTCAAGCGGCCCCTCCAGCTACCTCCAGGCAAAGGCAAGAACAAGACCAAGTGACCCCCAGTGTCTTCCCCAATAAAGGCCTGGACCAAAGTGGCCCTACCCCACCCCCCTCCTGAGCACCTTCTGGGATTCCCTGCCAAAGCTAGGCACCAGACACAGGACACTGGCTCTCCCTGGCGTGTAGCAGATTTTATTGCATACATGGCACAGGCAGCATGGATAAGGGCAGGCATGGCACTCTGGGTGGCTCTCTTCCACCTCAGCTCTGATCTCAAAGCCCTGGCCAGTGGGTAGGTGTACAGGGCTGGTCTCTATGATAGTTTGATCAGTGGCGGGCCTGGCCAGGCATGGGGGCCTGAGGCCAGAGCCCAGAGGGGCTGGAATGATAAAAATCCTCCTCCTGGAGAGTTCTGCTTCCTGGGATTCCTCAGGGCTGAAGTACTAGCCCAGCACCAGCATGGCCTCGTCTTCAGTGATAGTAGCTGAGTCCCCCTCCTCTTCAGGGCCCATCATGGGAAAAGGCCCTGCGGGCCGGTGCTGGAAGAGGGCTGCCCGGTTCTGCTGCTCACCCTTCTTCACCCAGTGTCCATAGAGCCGGAAGGCACAGCTGTCAATGAGGCGCCGCACTGGCCGCAGCGCATAAGGGTCCCTCAACAGTGCACTCTTGGTCAGCGGCCGTACACGGTGGGTGCTTAAGGCCACCCGTCCAGCAGCCAGCACTGTCCACACTGCCACCTGGGAAAGGGGGCAGTGTGAGCTCCACTGGCATATCCACCACAAGAAAAATCATGGGACAGAGGAGCAGGCCCAGACCCTGACACTCTCAGGCTTACCCGGAACCGCTGGCGGGGGGTGAGGTTCCAGGGTTGGCTGCCTTCACAGCGCTCAAAGAATGGGTGCTGTAGGGCTTGCTCAGCTGTCAGGCGCTCCTCAGGATCCACCTGCAGCAGCCTCGAGATCTATGGGAAATGCCAGAGCATGAGGGGCAGCTCTTGGGCCTCCCTCCTTGCCCTCTCACGGCCCCAGCTCACCAGGTCTTTCACAGTGTCAGAACGGTCATCCCACTCAGGTGAACTAAACTGGTACTGGCCCTCCATAATCATGCGTAACATCAGGATCTGGCGTCGGTGCCAGAATGGTGGCGAGCCAGCCAGGAGTGTGAACAAGATCACCCCACAGGCCCAGCTGAGAAAGAGACCACAGTCAGGGAGGACTAGGTGAGCGAATGTGTTGAAGGACACTACACAAAGGAGGGAAGGGGTAGACCAGAAACTCACAGATCGACCTCCTTGCCGTAGCCTGGGTGGGTTTCATCCATGGAGCACTTAAGGATCTCTGGCGCTAGATACCCTGGAGTCCCACACAACTCTGGGGAGAGAGGCCTGAGATTGATGGGATGTCACAGCCCCCTCAAGGACCCTTAACACCAGACCTCTGCTGGAGCCTCAACACCACCAGGGCCCCAAGTGTTCCCATTCTGCTCCTGCCTGCCTTCTGCCAAGTCTCGGTATTAGACCCTAGCCCTGCTGAACAATTCAACGACCCACCAAGGCTCCTGGGGGCCTTCCTGGGAAAACCTGATTTTTAGATTGACTTCAAGGTGCTATCCAACTGTATCACTTGCCTCCCCAACCCTCCAGCCAACCCACTCCTCACACAACTTTTTACCACGTTTTTACATATATACACACATAGAAAACAAAACTTAAATCTTTTCTGCATTCCTTTCTGCCCAAATCTATTCCTCCTCCTATAATCTCTACTGTGGTTAGTGGAACCACCACTCAACCAAGGGGAATGAATAGGAATATGGGATATTTTTTTTTTTTTCTTTTTGCGGTATGCGGGCCTCTTGCGGCTGTGGCCTCTCCCGTTGCGGAGCACAGGCTCCGGACGCACAGGCTGAGCCTGCGCGTGAGCCATGGCTCATGGGCCCAGCCGCTGCACAGCACGCAGGATCCTCCTGGACCGGGACACGAACCCGTGTCCCCTGCATCGGCAGGCGGACTCCCAACCACTGCGCCACCAGGGAAGCCCGGAATATGGGATTTCTTAAGGCACATTCTGGGTAAATTGTTTAAAACCCTTCCCTGGCTTCCCATCATGGCCTCAGGATCAAGTCTAGATTCCTACAGCACAGAGCCCTCCATGACTTGATCTAAGCCTATATTTTTGGTTTCTTCTGGCATCAATTCTTCCATCCCAGCAATTTCCAAACTGTGATCCATGGCACACTTCCAAGAGATCTTAATAGGCCTGAACTGAGAAATTGAATTTCTCTTGGGAAATTCATTCCAACTCAAACTATTTACTGAACGCCTACCATGTGCCAAGCACCACACTAGACACAGTGGTGAATTTGATGTGCCCTTACCAAGCTCACCACCTACCAGAAAGCAAACAAATAACAGAGTAAGACATGTATCATGAAGTGGAGAAGATATAAGAGCAAAAAGCAAGGGCTCTAACCTGACATAGAACTTTAAAGTAAAAGCTGAATTATCCAAGCCAAGGGAGAGGCTGGAGTGGGCAGGGGCAAAAATGATTCAGAATAGGGAACTGTATGTGGCAGCCCAAAGGGACACAAAGCACAGCATCTGGAAGATGTATAAGTCCACAGATTAAGACCATGAACTCTGGAGTCATACTGCCCAAGTGCAAATCACACCTACGTGACCTTGGGCAAGTCACCTCACCTCATTAAGCCCACTTATAAAATAGAGACACAAATACTATTTCAGAGCTGTTGAGAGGATCTAGAGAAATAAGCTATGTAGACTCAGCGTGGTGCCTTACTCACAATAAGTGCCCAGTGAATGTTAGCTATTAGTAAGTCCAATGCAGAGCCACTGAAGGAGAGGAAGTAGTAATATTAAAGGCTCTGAGTAGCCTCACAGTTGAACTTTGTTTAGTTTTCCACTTGCACTAGAAATGGTTGTCACAACAAACGTGTGGGCACCAGGTGAGAAGAGCTGTCGCGCCACATCAGACTCCTCATAGCACCTAAGGAGCACACTGTGGACCTGCCTCCGCCAGACCCCAAAGGCACAGCTGAGCCCTGCTATCCCTCGCTCCCTCTTTTTCCTCCTGTGACAAGCCCAGCCTCCCCAGGCCGAGGTCCGAGCCCCTTCCTCGGTGGGTCCCTACAGCCGCATCAGGTACTCCTTCCTGGCTTCCTGGCATGGCCCCTTGCCTGCTGTGTGCCATGATCTGCTCACTTGTCTGCCTCTAGGTCAGGAAGCCCACACTGATTTGCACACGAGGCTCTGCACCCAGTGGGGACCTGGCAAGTGCTCACTGACCTTCCTTTCCTTGGTACTTGGGACCCAGTTCTCAGACCCAGCCAACCAGCCCCAGACCTGAGCCTCTTTCCCTCCCAAGCCTCTCAGCGTACCAGGTCCCCTCACCTCGAAGCTTCTCATCAGGTTCCAAGTGGCAGGAGAACCCAAAATCTGAAAGTCGGATCTGCATATTGTCATCTAGGAGAATATTCTCAGGCTTCAGGTCTCGGTGTACAATGTTGTTGGCGTGGAGAAAGCTCACTGCTTCCAGCAGAGACCTCATGATGGACCTGAGGGAGGCACAGTCTCCTTTGCTTCTCCCTGCCCCGCCCCACCCCCTGCTCATCCCAGGGGTTGCAGGCTCAGCCATTACCTGGTTTCCTTTTCTGAGAGGGCCACCTTCTCTGTGAGATAGTCAAACAGCTCTCCCTTCCGCATCCTAAGGGACAGGAGGGGTTGGGAGATAGGTGCACCTCACAGTGGCGGCTGAGAAAAGAAGCCAGTGCTCATAGAAAATACCACGGAAGAGGCCAGTAAAGAGATCCCTCTGTAGACAAATGAAAGGGTCTCGAGGCAGAGCACTCCAAGAGTGAACCGGATGTCAGGGGCACTTTGGCCCAATGGGTTGGCCGTCGAAATATCTGCACTGTGCCACAAGGGGGCTATTTTAGCAAGAATAAGTGCCTTGTGATAATAATCATTTACAGGAAGTCTGTGTTACCTGAGAATACACTCACAGAATGCCTTCTGAAGTGAGTCTATTTAGACCACGGACCAAAATTTTACAGTTAATAGTAGAAAGAAAGTTGAATGGGACTTTATTTTGAATTTTGCTTATTTTATCTTGTCTTTAAAAACTGAGGTTATAATTGCAACTCTGCGTCAATCCTTGAAATAACACATCAGGTTCTTTAAGTTGCATGGTGGTGTAACAGACACTTCCCACTTCCCCTCGACTTTTGCAGAGGGTCATTTCTGTCTGAAGACTTTTTAAATTTCTTCCAAGGGCCTCTCTTAAACATCTGGTATCCAAACCATTCTCTTTTGAAGTACCTTTGCAATTGGTTTGCATTATAGCACTGTATAATATCTGCCATTCAGCTTTAGACCGACCAGAAAAAGAACGGATGGGCAGAGAGAGACTCCAGTGGAGGGTGTTAAACACCGGGAGACTGGTGATGGAGAGTCTATTTATACGTGGCCAGCTCACGGATAAACACTCTCCTCCTACAACAGGGTCTCATGAAGACCCTTTGTACTTAGCTGGTCACTATGACTCTTGAAGAACTTGCCTCAATCTGGGCACCTAGGGAGAAGGGCCAGAGCCCTGAGCTGGCAGGCAGGCCTGAGTGGGAGCAGAGGAAGGTGTGAGCAGGGTGGTCTTCAGCCCACTGTGCTGTAAGGCTGGGGCCATGCATGGAGGTGAGGAGGAGGCTTCTCGACTGGGGCCAGGAGATACTCACAGGTCAAACACCAGGAACATGAAGCTAGAAGACTCGTAGGAATCGATGAGAGTGACTGGGGAAAGAGGCAGAAAGGCAGAGAGACAGAGATGGAAAGGAGCAGATGCACATTAAAGGGCCTTTTCCACCCTGAGGCAGCAGTGGGCTGTTACTGGGAAGGAAGGAGAACCAAAGGAGGCAGTACGGACCCAAAGGCTGGCCACACTTTGAGGTGCAGCAGAGCCAGGAGTAAGGGAGCAGAGGCGTGGAGGCAGTGCTGGGGGAAGTGGGCTGTGGGCAGGGCTAACAGGAGCAGGGAATGCAGCCTCACTGATGTGGGGGTGGCCGGCGACCTGGCGAAGGATGCGTGTCTCTCGCCGCGTGGCTTCTCGCACCTCCTCCAACTGCTCAGGACTCAGCTGCTCAGCTGTCACCTCCATGATCTTCACCGCAAACTCACGGCCAGTAATTCGATGAATGCAACGGCGGACTACAGAGCTCACTCCTCTGCCAGAGTCAGATAACGCACAAGTCAGGGCCTCCTGCTCTCTCATTTCCACGCAGAGTAGAGCTCGGCAGCCTCACACCCACTACGCCAGACTCTGGAAACCCATTTAGACAACAGGGCGCACTCCCAAGGAGCTCACCCTGGCCTGCAGGAGCTTCACAGCAGCATCAGCAAGCAACCTGGGCACCCAGCAAGGTGCAACACAAAGCTCATAGGGCAGGCAGGCAGGGGTCCTGGGTTCCAGTCTCTGCCACTCCCTCCATGGGTGAGCCTAGGCACTGGGCCCCAGAACCGACCCCTTGCCCTAGAACCCCACAAGGAGAAAGTGGGAAGGCTCTCTCCAGATTTTACCCACTTCCACTGTTACCCCATCTAAATCCCAAAGTTCCCCTACAATACCTCAAGTGAAGGAGGCTCCAAATAAATATTGGGTCACTGACCAGAAGACCAAAATTGAGAAGTAGGAGATCTCGGTTTAGGCCCCAAATCTGTCACTAATTAACCTCCAAGTGACCCACTGACATAAGGTCTCTGGGCTTCCACTTCACCTGCTCTGAAATGTAGCCAACAATATCTTGAAGGGATGCTGAAAGGCATTAATGAGGTAGAGACAGGAGAGCCCATTTGGCTTTGTAAAGACAAAGTCCTAGGGAATTCCATGCGGTCCAGTGGTTAGGACTCCACTCTTCCACTGCAGAGGGCTCGGGTTCGATCCCTGGTCAGGGAACTAAGATCACACAAGCCACATGGCACGGCCAAAAAAAAGAAAAAAACACAAAGTCCTAGACAGGGATTTCCTTGCTTGGCTCTGTCACCAACTCCATGTGACCCTACAAGTATTTCAGGCTAAGGTGCACATCTCTCCAGGATCTGACCTCATACCACATTTCGCATGCTGGTTCCCTGGCTGCCATTCACATAACCTCACTGCTGTGCTCCCAGGGCCTCTTTGCCTTTATGTAACTCCTTTTGCTTGAAATGCCTGTCACTCACATCTCTGGTTCAATCAGTGGATGCAAACTATTGACCCTCAAGGCAAACACAGCCCACAGATGTATTACACTGTGGTCAGTGCATTGTTATTTACAAATCTGAATTCACGTATCTTAGTTGGAACAAGAATGCTCCAGCTGCCACAACGCTCACCACTTCCTACTCTTTTACTCTTGGCCACTTCACAGTTTTCATTTTCTGCCCAACTACTAAGGGCACCTGAGTTTGAGGTCCCTGGTCTAATTATTATTCATCTTTTAATGAACCTCTGAGAATTTGTGGAAAGCTGGAGACCTCTGCCACACATATGTAACATTTTTATTATTTCGGGGCGGGGGGGTGGTGGTCAAAGATCCTCTGAAGCCATAGAGCAAAGAATCCCTGCTTTAAGGCCCCAAATGAATGCTGCATCTACCAATTCTTTGTTTATTCTCCAGAAGGGAGGGACCACTCCCTTCGCTGGTATCCTATAGCATTTTACCTGTAGGAGCATTCCCCCCCTTTTTTTCTTAATTTATTTATTTAATTAATTTATTTATTTTGGGGGGCTGCACTGGATCTTTGTTGCTACGCGCGGGCTTTCTCTAGTTGAGGTGAGCAGGGGCTACTCTTCATTGCGGTAAGCGGGCTTCTCACTGCAGTGGCTTCTCTTGTTGCGGAGCATGGGCTCTAGGCAGGCGGGCTTCAGTAGCTGTGGCTCGCGGGCTCTAGAGAGCAGGCTCAGTAGTTGTGGCGCATGGGCTTAGTTGCTCCTTGGCAAGTGGGATATTCCCGGACCAGGGCTCGAACCCATGTCCCCTGCATTGGCAGGCGGATTCTCAACCACTGCGCCACCAGGGAAGCCCCTACCTGTAGGAGCATTCCCTTTTAATTAAGCCTTCCTACTATGTGTCATGACTATCTACATGGGACACCTGGGTCTTCAGACTCAAAGTCCAAACTCTTCCTACTGATGCACCCCAGTACCTTGTTCTCTGCCCACCCCTTAAACGTTAAGACTTCCCCAGGATCCCATCCTTGGCCCTGTTCTCAGGCTATATACACTCTCAGTAATCTTATCCACCTCCATGACTTCAATATTCATGCCCAGATGTCTACTCCACCCCCCCGCCATTTTTGTTAAATTTTTGGCCACACCACACAGCTTGAGGGATCTCAGTTCCTCGACCAGGGATTGAACTCAGGCCATGGCAGTGAAAGCCCGGAAACCTAACCATTAGGCCACCAGGGAACTCCCCCAGATGTCAGGCCAACACATCTTACTGAATGAATTGCTTCCCAAGGGTCCTAGAGACCTCTCACTGTAATCATGACCACTGAACACTTCATCTTCCCGACACTAGCTCCTCAATTCCTGATCTCAATTAATAGCAACGCCATTCAATCCGACTCCCAAACCAGAAACCCTGGTGCCATTCTTGGCTTCGCCCTCTCCTTCACAATCTACAACATCCAACCAGTCCAGCCCATCCTGTATTATCTCTCAAATCTGTTTCCTAGTACTCCATCCCCACCACCACGATGGCCTCCTAACTGATCTCCCTGCTGCTACTCTCAACCACTGCCACCCATCTGCCACACTGCTTTGAGAACTAGCTTCTTAAAACAGCCCTAATCATGTCATTCACTGCTTAAAAACTTCCCTGTTTAAATTCTTTACTAAGTTCTGTGTCCCCTCATTCCTCAGCAGTACCCCTAAAGCAACTGTCCTCTTTTTAAATGATACCTAATACTTTCAACCTTACAGTTACCTGTGGAATGCATTCAAAATTCTTGTTTTCTTTCCATACTGCCTCCCTATTACTTACAAGATAAAAATCAAATCTGAATTCCTTCATCTGTCACTCAAGGCCTTCACCAACTTCTTAGCCTCTTTTCAGCCTCATCCCTGGCTATAACCCTGCTCTTCAACCTTTGTTTCAGTGACTTATAACTTATCACCAATTTCCAGAATGTGTCAAGCTCTCTTAAAGCTTCAGGTCTGAAATTGGTACTCTGGAAAAAGCAATTTCGTTAGAGTGTGCAGGTAATTTACTGTGCAGGAAAAACAAGAGGGAAAAGGTAGAAGAGAGAGACGAGGGATGATGCTACCACAGTAATCTTGGAATGAAATGATAAGGACCCTACTCTCTGATCTGCCTTCTTCAAAACTGGTCCTTCTGTGCCCTTGGCAGTGGAACCCCTGTTTTTACCTAAGGGCTCTTCCTAGCCTCAGTGCATCTTTCCTCACCTGGTCTTGAAACCTTGCAGCATCTCAGGACTTGGATCTCAGCTCTCTTCTTTTCCCAATATTCTCTCTTCCCTGTGACCTCCATCCAGACCCAGGGGCTTTTTTTTTTTTTTTTTAAATTTTGGTCACGCCA
>NW_021145325.1:0-46270 GCF_002837175.3 Physeter macrocephalus
CGGTTCTTCTGTCCCATGTGGGGTTGACAGGGGGCCCTGCGTGGTGTCCAGCTGGCAACGGTGCTGGGGGCTCTGGGCTCCTTCTGTGGTCGGTCTGGTGCCTCGCCGGCCCCTCTCCCTTTCTGTGTAGACGCAGGGTCTCTGCGGGGCCCACTGATGCGGCACAAACTTCCTATGAGATATCTCAGGACTCCCTGAGAGCAGGACAGTACCTGCCGTCCTCCTGAAGCTAAGGGACGTGGCTGGCAGTGTCACCTCCCTCACACTGCATGGGTCAAGGCCATCACAGACCCAGCCCAGATAAAGGGGAGGGAAGTGGCTGCACCATTTTTCATTCCGACCGGCAGTGCATGCGGCTTCCGATATCTCCACATCCTCCCAACATGTGTTATTGTCTGTCTTTTGACCGTAACCCTCCCAGTGTGTGTGAAGCGGTATCTCACTGTGGTCTTGATGCTGCCATCTTTAATCCACTGGAGCCTTTGTCAGGTGGGAGGATAGTTCTATTTTGTTCAGCAGTGTGTTACTTGGTGTATAATTGTTGAGCCCTCAGCCAGGGGTTGTGCGGCCCTCTTCAATTCTTGTAATGGGTCCCAAAAATACTAGGGGTGGGCTTGCTGGTGGTGCACCAAGGGATGCAGCAGGGGCATTGATTTGAGATCTGTCTGGGGGCCAAAGTTGATGGATTAGTTATTGGGGAAGAGAGAGGGTGTGAAGTTAGTCCCACCTCTGACCCCTTCTGCACCCCATGCAGGGCACCTCACAGCCCTTCACTCTTGGTGGCTGATCTGGCTGCCCGTCTGGTCCCCCTCCAATCTGGGAGCCCCAAATCTTCACTGTCTGTATTGGGGTGAGTAGTGTCCTCCCAAATTCACACCCCACCTGGAACCTGTCAATGGGACCTTGTTTGGAAACTGGGTCTTCGCAGGTATAATTGGTTCAATTAAGATGAAGTCATCCTGGGGACTTCCCGGGTGGTCCAGTGGTTAGGACTCTGCGCTTCCACTGCAGGGGACACGGGTTCGATCCCTGGTCCAGGAACTAAGATCCCACAAGCTAGGTGGCACAGTCAAAAAAAAAAAAAAAAGATGAGGTCATCCTGGATCAGAGTGGGCCCTCGTCCAATGCCTGGTGTCCTTGTAAGAAGAGGGAGATTTGGATACAGAGAGGTGAGGCCATGTGAGAAGGCCAGGTAAAGATGGAGGCAGGGTCTGGAGGGGTGTGTCCACAAGCCAAGGACCACAGGCAGCCACCGGAGGGGCCTGGAACAGATTCCCCCTCAGAACCTCCAGGAGGAAACAGCCCTGCCAACATGTTGGTTAGGAGACTATTACACTCTAACCGTACATTGAGCACTTTGCTAGTTCTGAGTCATTTTGGTGAATTATGGAACCCGAGGGTAGTCATGGGGACCCCAAATCTGTAGCCAGCTGGTCCAAGTGAAGGTGGTCCCAAGGGCCCCAGCTGACAGCTGGTGTCTGAAGTGGGGATTGTCTTATGGGAACCATGTCTTCTAAGCAAATAATGAGCTAAATTCCATGCATCCATAGAACTGTAAATTATCCGATGGAAAAATGATGATTGTCCAGTATCATTTTATTTTGTTTTGTTTTTGTTGTTTTTTTTTAACATCTTTATTGGAGTATAATTGCTTTACAATGGTGTGTTACTTTCTGCTTTCCCCTGCATCGGTAGGTGGACTCTCAACCACTGTGCCACCAGGGAAGCCCCTGTATCCATTTTGCATTGACTAAACAAATTCGTTTCAGCCACCGGATGGCCTAGAAGACATCTTACAGGTCCCTTCATTATTTACGAGTTCCATGCAATCCCTGATGCACACCGATTGGATATTCACATGAGAATCATGCTTTTTCCTTTTTTAAAAAATGCATTTTTTTTCAAGCCGCTCTGTGCGGCTTGAGGGATCTGTTTCCCAACCAGGGATTGAACCTGGGCCACGGCAGTGAGAGCCCGGAATCCTAACCACTAGGCTACCAGGTGGAAACAACACACACCAGGTGGCAGAGATGTCAAGGGCAAAGGTGAGGAGGAGGGGAGGCCGGGGAGAACTCCCCAAAATGCATCTTTTAACGTAATGCCGAGCCCCTCAGCCTGTTGCTGGGGTCTCATTCACTCATTTGACCAGAACGTATTTATTGAGCACCTACTGTATACTAGGAACACCATGCCGAGTGAAACAGATGGTAACTCCTGCTTGGTGAAGCCAACATTTGAGTGAAGGCACAGAATGATTCGGATGAATAAGAATATGCATAGTATGTTAGACGGTGTTGTGTGCTAAGGAAAAAAGGGGGAGTCAAAATGTGGGTGGGGGCGTGAAACGTTTCACAGGTGGCCAGGGGAAGTGGCACTGAGAGGGGGACATGGCAAGCTGGCAGGGGCAGGGGAGGATGCTCAGGGAGAGGAACTGGCAAGGGCAAAGGCCTTGGGGTAAGACCATGCGGGCACATTCAGAGAACAGCGGGAATGGGTTTCCACTGGGGCTTTGTTTGAAGGGTGAGCAGATAGTTTTGGAGGGACCCCTCTGGGTACTGCAGGGAGAGGGCGTGGCTTCAAGTAGCTTTCAAGGTTAGTGCTGTACGGGAGGTGTATGGGGCACTTTCTACAGGTCAAGCCCAGCCTCAGTCGTGGGTTTTTGTAAGCCTTTCGACAACCTGATTTTCCCAGGAAAGGAGGGAGTTTCAGAGAGGTTAGGTCACCAACCCAAGGACACACAGCTTGTGAGGGATGGAGTGGGATTTGAATCAGGTGAGCTTGACCTCAGAGCAGAGATGCCCCTACCAAGCCCTTCCCCCCGATGTCACAGTAACAGACATCCCGGCCTCCTCCTGCTGTGGCTGCTTCCCCCACTCCTGCCCCACCGCCATCCTCCTCAGTATCCCCAGATGTGACCCCGGCCTCCCTGCCTCCTCACCTTTGCCCTTGACATCTCTGCCACCTGGTGTGTGTTGTTTCCACCTCCTCCCAGTCCATCCTGTCTTCCCAATGTCTAGAAGTTCAGATGATGACTCACCTCCACCCGGAAGCCTCTCCTTGGGGAACGGAATCATGTCTTGTTCATCTTCGAAAAAAAAAAAAAAAATGATGTCAGAGGCCAGTCCCTCCCCTGCTTCAAGCTTGCCAAAGGCTTCCTTTGCTATTTTGACCCCAGGTCGAATCCAGACCCCACCTGCAGCCCCCAAAGCACACCTTCCTGATCTCCTCTCCCCTCTCCCCAGTCCCTCTGCTCCAGCCATCTGGAACTCCTCGGGGATCCTCGCATGTGCCAGGTGTGGCCCCACCTCAGGGCCTTTGCATGTGTTGTGCCCAGAGCCCTCTCCCTTCACAGCCTCCCTGGTCTGGTTTCTTTATATCACTCAGGTCTCAGCTCAAAGGTCACCTCCTCAGAGAAGCCCACCCTGACCACTCCACCTGAAGTAGTTGCGTTACCACCCCGCCAGTGCTGAATCAGCACCCAGTAGGCCTTCAATCAATGCCTGAATCCCCCATTTATTTATTTATTTTTAAAGTTTTGTTTTTTATTTTATTTCCTCTTTTGGCCATGCCGTGCGGCATGCAGGAGCTTAGTCCCCCAACTAGGAATCAAACCTGTGCCCCCTGCATTGGGAGCTCAGAGTCTTAACCCATGGACTGCCAGGGAAGTCTCTAATTCCCCCATTTAGAGGGCAGTTACCATGCACAGAGCCCTCTCCTAAGTGTGGACCAGATTGAATGCATTTTGTGCTCAGAACATTCCTAGATAACGCTATTATTTCAATTTTGCAGAGGGGGAAACTGAGGCACGGGGGTCTCGTGCACGGGATGCCATGCCCGAGTTCATGTAGCTGGTCAGGAGGGGGTTCAAAGCCAGGCAGTCAGAAGTCTCCTTGGTCAACCCCGACCCCTGCCCTGAGCCCCCGTTCTCCTCATCCCTGTCCCTCACACCCCTCCTGTCTTAGCTGGCTTGAGTAACCATAACAGAACACCACAGGCTGGGGCTTAAGCCACAGACATGATTCCTCACCGCCCTGGAAGTGGGAGCCCCACGATAAGGGTGCCGGCGTGGCCAGTTCCTGGTGAGGGCCTGCTTCCTGGTCTCACTGTGACCTCACATGGCAGAGAGATCTCTGGTCTCTCTTCGTCTCCTTACAAGGATACGAATCGTACTGGGGGGGGGGGTGCCACCCTCACGACCTCACCTAACCCTCATCCCCTCCCAAAGGCCCCGCCTCCAAGCGCCATCCCATGGGGGTTAGGGCTTCAGCTTATGGATTTTGGGGACATAAACTTTTGGTCCATAACACCTCCTATGATGCAAAGGGGCCTCCAACTCTGCACTCACCTCTCAAATGTCCTTCCCCAGCCCTAGGACTCCTAACCCTGCAGCATTCCAGCTGCCATGCTGGGAGAGAACCCTGATCCACCCCCCAAGGCAAAACCAACGCCCCAACCTCCTAGACACTTGGTTTCCCCTCTGTCCACTGGTAACATCACTCCTGTCTCCCAGGTTTGCTTGGGGTGGGGGTTAAAGGCAGGGTCCCAAGAAGCAGGGTCAGAACGAGGGTGAGGCCAAAGCTCAGTCACAATGAAAAATCATATTTCAATGCAATATTTAAAAAAAAAATTTTAATGCAAAAAAATCCATGCTGATTACATTATCAAAATTTGAAATCAAGACAGGATCATACGGTTTTCCTTTGGTCTGGGGCTCCAATATGGCTTGGTAAGGGACTGTCACTGACCCTGTCTTGATGGGAAATTTTAATATTCCGCTCATCGTGGGTGTTTTGGCGTGCATTATGATTTAAACTATCACATTGGGCTTCCCTGGTGGCGCAGTGGTTGAGAGTCCGCCTGCCGACGCAGGGGACACGGGTTCGTGCCCCGGTCCGGGAAGATCCCACGTGCCGCGGAGCGGCTGGGCCCGTGAGCCGTGGCCGCTGGGCCTGCGCGTCCGGAGCCTGTGCTCCGCAACGGGAGAGGCCACTGCAGTGAGAGGCCCGCGCACCGCAGCTAAGAGTGGCCCCCACTCTCCACAACTGGAGAGCGCCTGCGCGGCGACAAGGGCCCGATGCAGCCAAAAATAAATAAATATATAAACTTTTTTTTTTAATAAATAAACTTTTTTTTTAAAGGTGGATTTTATGGTATGCAATTTCTAGCTTGATAAACAATGAGAGAAAAAGATTAACTGGATAAGGTTTTGGCGCCCCTTTAAATTTTGCACCCCCCAATTTCCCTCTCTTTCCCTCTAGACTCCAAACATCCCATCCTAACCCCTGCCTTTTGGAATAGCTGGAGTATCTTGGAATATCCTCGGACAACTCTGAGCTCCATGCCTTTGGATGAACAGCACCATCTTCCTG
Source organism: Physeter macrocephalus (assembly GCF_002837175.3). NCBI lineage: Eukaryota > Metazoa > Chordata > Mammalia > Artiodactyla > Physeteridae > Physeter > Physeter macrocephalus. The sequence continues at coordinate 5,370 of NW_021145325.1, forward strand.
AGTCTCTATTCCACCCCCTATAAACTTGCAACCATCACACAAGTGCTGCTTCATGGGCATCAAAGGAGAAACTGCTTACAAAAGGCTGAGCGCGTACTAAATGCTCAAGAAAAGTTTGCTGTTATGCGTATCTTGAATGGAATGCAAAATTAAATTTTAAAGCGCTTATGTTTATCAATTCTAGAGACAAGGGATCTCATTTGCAAGGCGGGTGCAGATATGCCCGGTTTCCTGGCTGGGGAAGTCGCCAACTCACATGTTCTCCATGAGGGTGGTGAGGGTTCCCCTATGAACAGGGTCACCTCTCTCTCCTAGGAGCAGACAGGGACATTCTCAGGGCTGCACTCACCTTAGGAGCAAAATTTAAGGGGGTGCCCAGAATTCAATCCTCAAGATAAATATTTTAATGCAATATTTTCAAAAGTCAAAATCAATACAAAAAAATCCATGATGAATAAAATATCAAAACTGCAAATAAAGACAGGATCTGACCTTGCATGTGCACAACTCACCTCCCTGCCCTCCACCCCAACCCTGTCAGATGGTGTCTGTATATAAAACCTTGATTTTTGCTCATCATGGGTGGGGATTTTTTGGCATAAATTTTTAAAATAAAAAATATCCTTTTTTTTTGGCCTCACCATGCAGCTTGTGGTATCTTAGTTCCCCGACCAGGGATCAAACCCGTGCCCCCTGCAGTGGAAGCAAGGAGTCCTAACCACTGGACCGCCAGGGAAGCCCCTATAATACTGTTTATCTTGATGACTGAGTTTTGTGGCATTCCCTTAAAATCTGTGTCTGAGGTGAATACCTCACCCCCCCTCACCCTATACCCTGCCCTTTGTTCCAATAAAACTTTGTTGACAAAAACCGGCATCCACAACAGCCAAATGGTGGAAACAACCCATGTGTCCATCAACGGATGAATGGATAAACTAAATGTGGCCCCTCCCTACAGTCTAATATTATTCAGCCTCAAAAAGAAGGCAATGCAGACACACACATGGATGAACAACATGGATAAACCTTGAGGACATTATGTTCAGGAAAATAACACGCCAAAGGATGAATACAGTATGATTTTATTTATAGGAGGTCCCTAAAGGATCAAATTTATAGAGACAGAAAGTAGAATGGTGGGTGTCAGGAGTTGGGGGCAATTCATGTCTAATTCCCAAGAGTTTACTCTGGGGATGATAGAAAAGGTTTGGGTCAAGATCACGATGATTGTTACCCAGGATCGTGAATGTATTTAATTCCACTGACCGGTATACTCACAAGTGATCGAAATGATGAATATCGTGCATATTTTACCATTAAAAAAAAACTCAGGGGACTTCCCTGCTGGCGAAGTGGCTGGGTCTCCATGCTCTCAAGGCAGGGGGCCCGGATTCAATCCCTGGTCAGGGAACTGGATCCCACGTGCATGCTGCAGCTAAGAGTTCGCATGCAGCAACTGGGGAGACCACTTGCGGCAACTAGGGAGCCCTGGAGCTTCAACTAAGGAGCCCTGGAGCTGCATCTAGGACCCAGCACAACCAAATTAAAAAAACAAACAAAAGCAGGCGCCCCTGGGCAGTAGTTTAGTTGATTTTTTAAAAATATTGCAACTATAAAGTTATTAAATACATGTTTCACATATAAAATATTGCGTATTTAAAATATTGCAATTGCCACCCCAGTCCCAGTCCTCCTCCTCCTCACCCCGCCCCCTCCAGTCTCTCCCTTCCGGCGCTGCGGGCGCAGGGACCTCGCGCGGCCACCAGGTGGCGCCGCTGCGCCCCGCAGCTCCCGGGACATTTCGCGCCCCCACGGTGGGCGGCGCGGAGGCGGCGCGATGCGTCAGCCGGACAGCGAGCCTGGGAGCTGGGGGAACTGAGCCGCGGGGCGGAGGCCAGACCCAGGCTGGCGGGGGAGGGGGCGCAGCTGTGAGTCATCGGGAGCCCCCGTTCGGCCGTGGTAGCCAGTCCCACGCGGGCCTGCCCGCCTGGCTCGTGAACTGCTTTCCAGGGGAGATGGCGAGGCTGGCGGCCGTCCCAGCGTGCGGCTGTGGCTGGCGCACACGTGTGGCTCCAGCACGAACTAACCGGGGGCTTGGGGGAGTGGAGGCCTCACCAAGCCTCAGTTTCCCCTTTTGCATCCTGCAGATGAGAGTAGCCTCTGCTTCCCGCGTCCTTGGGGGTTAAATGAACCGTGATACGGGGAGCCTGGTGCCCAGTGCGCGCTAGGTACATTCAGCGCCCGCTCCGGAGGGAGGAAATAAAGGCGGCGACCACCACTGCAAGCGTGCCCAGGTGGCAGCGCGCGACGCATGCACGAACCGGTTCCCCTCGCTTCTCCCGGGCCTCGATTTCCCCCCACGGTCAGGTGCGAGGCGGACGTGCAGTCAGACCTTGCAACGCGAGGCGCCTGCAGGGGGCGCGGAGCCCGCGAGGCCGAGCCACCTGCGCCTCCCACACGGGCCCCACCCTGAAACTCGCGGCGGGTGGGGAGGGGGCGCCCGGTCTCGGCCCTAGGCTTTGCAGCCCCCTTTTCTGGGTACCTCGAGGCGGCCTCCAGCGACCACCTCCTCTTGTTAAACGCTTACTGTGCACCCCTCATTTTATTTAGGACTCACTGCAATCCAAAGAGGCCAGTGCTGCATTCCCATTGGACAGATAGGGACACAGAGGCCCAGAAAGTAAAGGCACCCAGGGTCTGGGGTCCCTGAAGCCTGCGGAGACTCCCGCCACCACCACCTAGAAAGGATCAGGCTGCAAACCGTACTCCCTCTCCGTGCAAAACCCCAGCAGAACCTGGAAAGGCGCGGGCCGGGGACTCTCCGGGGTTTCCAGGAGCCCCCGAAAGTCCGGGCCGCCTCGCGCGCTGGAAATCCCGCGCGCGCCCCGAAACGCGGCACGGCTGCCGGGAAATCAGGAGAAAACTTCTGCTTTTTTTTTCTTTTCTGGCACTCAAGCTCCCCCGGCTCCCCCGCCACCCCGCCCCGCGCCCTCCTCCTGGCTCTCGCCCCCACGTGGGGCGCCCCCTCGCGGCGCCCCGCCCCCTCCCTGCCTCCGGCCAACCGCAGCGCGGGGTTCTCTCGCCTTTGTTTATTCTCCAATAGGAGGGGCGGATGAACCACCGGGGCCACGCCCCTGTTTGTACAAGTCTATAAAAGGCGGCGCCGGCAGCCGCGCGCTAAGGTCGGTGAAGCCGAGGACGTCAGACTTTTCTTTGCAGCTGCATGGATTATTCTTGCTGAGGCACTTGCAATTTTTTTTCCGCCTTATTTGGGGAGGATTTCGCTGCCTTCCGAAGGTCTTGACGAACGCTTGGGCTCCGTAGGAAGGCTTTGAGCTCTCCGGCCTCGGACTTTGCATTTTCTCCCTTGGAACTGTCGTGGGGCTGTTTTCCACTGTGGATTATAACTGCAACATGACACTGGAAGAGCTCGTGGCGTGCGACAACGCGGCGCAGAAGTAAGTAGCGGGGCCCCCGCCGCCTGAGGTCGGCCGGGCCGGGCGGGGACCGGAGCGCCCCGTGGCCGGCCCGGCGCTGACCCCCGTCTCCCTTGGCCCCAGGATGCAGACCGTGAGCGCCGCGGTGGAGGAGCTGCTGGTGGCCGCGCAGCGCCAGGACCGCCTCACCGTGGGGGTGTACGAGTCGGCCAAGCTGATGAATGTGTGAGTGAGACCCCGGCCCCGGGCTGGGCGCGGGTGGGGACCTCCTCCGCTCTGCACGCTCCGTGCTGCATCCCTCGCTTACATGGGGCTGGGACACCCCCAAGTGTCCCTACTCTACTGTGGGTCGAGGATCTTTCTGCTTTCTTTTTTTTGAGGGGTGGAGGCTGCAGTATCCCGGTGCTGCATCATTTGCAGGCAGTCACCCCGTCTATGCCCCTGCCTTACCGCTCCATCCTTTGAACCGAATGTCTTCTCCCCCACCATCTGCATGCAGACGCGATTCCTTGCGCACCTGCGGTTTCTCTTTGCTTTTGCAAACTCCCCGCCGTAACCGTGGCCCCTCCCCAGTCCCCAGCTGACCCACCATCCCACTCTGGCTCCTCAGGGACCCTGACAGCGTGGTCCTGTGCCTCCTGGCTATTGACGAGGAGGAGGAGGACGATATCGCCCTGCAGATCCACTTCACGCTCATCCAGTCCTTTTGCTGTGACAACGACATTGACATCGTGCGGGTGTCAGGAATGCAGCGCCTGGCACAGCTGCTGGGCGAGCCGGCCGAGACTCAGGGCACCACCGAGGCCCGGGACCTGCACTGCCTCCTGGTCACGGTGAGCTGGGCCTCGTCCCCGCCCCGCCCCCTCCCCACCCCGGCACCTGGGCCCGTGTTTGTCAACAAAGTCGAGCTGGCCGGTCTGCACCAGCTCAGCGCTCAGCCATGCTCGGCATGTCCCCGTGGGCACCCGGCCGGGTCTCGGGGCCTTAGTCACCCAGCGAGCTATTTTGAGCCAGCCTGCTTTCCCCAAAGGGGCCCTGGGAGAGGGGGGGCTCCCCAGCCACTCCTGGGGCTCCCACTGAACCCCGTCTTCTCGCCTTCCCACAGAACCCTCACACAGACGCCTGGAAAAGCCACGGCCTGGTGGAGGTTGCCAGTTACTGCGAAGAGAGCAGGGAGAACAACCAGTGGGTCCCCTACATCCCCCTCCAGGAGCGCTGAGACCCTGCCCGACGTCAGAACCTGTTGCTGCCAAAAAACACGATAAAATAAATATTTGATCCCCCCTCCCTCCCAGAACCCCCCCCAAACAACCCAATCTATGAGACCATCGGGGGCAGGATCGTTGGAGGCTGAAGACAGGAGAGGGAGCGCGCGCGGCCACCCCAGGGCGCCGGGCCTGGAACAGTGCCAGCAGCGTGTGAGGAGAAGATGGGACCCAGGCCAGCAAGAGAGGGGACCCTGGAGCTCAGGCCTGGCGACAGAGCAGAAGCTGGAGTAGGGGAGCTGTCCCCCGCCCGCAGGAGGGCCTAGACTCCACACTTCAGGGGTGGGGTGGGACTGATAGTACCGCCCCCTCCTTGAGACCAGAGCTGACATGTGCAAATGGGCCTTGGTGGGCCGAGGGTCCGCACCCTGGCCGGGACAGTACTTTGGGACTTGGGAGCCGGGGCTGATGTTGCTCTGCACCGGCGAGCTCCCAGTCTGCAAACTAAATAGACAATCTATTTTGTTACTTGCACTTGTTACTTGAATCGGTGAAAGAAAGATGGGAAGCTTACAGATACATATATTTTTACTTCTACTATGATGGCCTTGTAATAAATTGTTAAAGCTTCTGGGTTCTTGTGTATTTACCGCCGGCCTCAGTGCGGGACCAGGACCTCCACCTCCCCTGCGCTCCAACAGCACTGGCGCCGCCCACGCCACCTCCTGCAGGCTCACCAGGAAGTGTTACTTAAGTCCGAGTTAGCTGCTCCAGGCTCTTTGCAAAAACAGTGCCTCTTCTCTCTGCAGCCGGCGCCACCCAAGTCCAACAAATCTTTGCCTCTTTTTTTTTTTTTTTTTCTTCTCCCCTCCTCCTGCCCCGGAGCAATTAAAAGACCGGTTTATTACGAAACCTGGCCGCCGTGCCGCCGCTGTTACTCGCTGAGCCAACCCCAAACTCAGGGCACATATAGACGCACCCCTGGGGGCTGGCTGCAGCCCCTGCCCGCCCGGCTGCCACCGCAGCCCAGGTCCAGAGAGGTCAAGGGGCCACCTCGACCACACAACGAGGTGGGCTTGGAGCTCAGAGCTGCCCCTGGGCTTGGGCGTTGCAGGAAGAGCTTTGGGGATCCCCCAGAGAGCAACCCCCCACCCAGGCCTTCTCCCTCCCAGGGTGGGCCTCTGCACTGCACTAAAGAAAAAAAGATTTTTTTTTTCTTTCCCCAAACTAAAATCAACAAGCAGAAAAATACCCCAGGAAGTCGTGCTCCTGGCCCAGCTGGGCTTGGCACGCAGGCACGCTGCGTTTTGCCTCTAAACCGAAACTGTGAGGCCTGGCCGGCCACCTCCTTTTCCCCTGAACTCGCAGGCGCGGTGACTCCCCTGGCCCGGGACAGGGAACTGGGAGCGCGGCCCAGCCCGAGCTCCGGCCTCAGTCTTCCCACGCTGAGTCTGCGGGGTGAACTCGCGGAGCCCGTGCAACACCCCCTCCCCTCTGCCCCGCACCCTGGAGGTGCCTGGGAACCGGGTGGGGAGGTAACACGGGGGCCAGCCGTAGGCCGCGACCTTTCCACTGAGCCACACGTGGGCGAGTGAGGAAAACCCCGACGGTCCCCGCGGAGTCACGGGGCTGGGGGGAGCCCCGCCGGGGGAGGAGGGGGGAGGGAAGGAGAAAGGGGGAAATCCCAGAGGGAGACGAGGGGGGAGGGGCGGGAATCCCTCCTGAGGGGAGATCCGGAGTGGGGAGGGAGGAAAATGAGATGCAGGCCGGAGTTAGGGACAACGCCCCCGCCAGCCTCGGGGAGCGGAATCCCTCGGGGGTGGGGGAGGGGAGATGCTAAGAGGAGATACCCGAGCCCCGCGGGGTGGAGGCGGGGGAAGGGGAACTCAGCGGGTCTAAGGGGGGTTGGAAGGAATCTCTGCAGGGATTTGGGGGAGGGGAGATTCTAAGTGGAGAGACCGGAGCCCTGAGGGGTGGAGGTGGGAGTTTGAAGAGGAGGGATTTAGGGATGGGGGTGGGGCGAGGGGGAACCAAGAGCGGGAGGGGGAGAAGGGCCGAAGGAACCCCTGTAGGGGTGGGGGGCACGAGAGTGAGGAGACTTGAGCTCCCGGAGAGGAGGGACGAGTCTGAGGGGAGAGAGGGGATCCTGCTGGAGTTGGGAGGTGAGGGGACTGAAGCCCCTAGGGGTGGAGAAGGGACTGCGAGGGGGTAGGGCGGAGATGGGGAGGATCCCTGAGATGGGGCCCAGAGAGGGGAAGGGGAGCAGAGGCTGAGGGACCTCAGTGGGGGGCATCGATGGGGAAGGACTGAGGTGGACAGGGCTGGGCCCATTGTTCCAATGGTGACCTGGACTTCCCCCTGTCGAGGCAGGCGGGGCACGCAGGAGAAGCTCCCGGCCGGCTCCGCCCGCGGGTGTGGGCTGCTCTGTCCCCATCCTGACCTTGGCCAGACAAAAGGGCCGCATGACCTCTGACTCTCTCCTCCCTAAGTCCCCTGTGCAGTGGGGGCAAGACCGCAGGCCCCTGGGGTCCAAGGAGATACAGGGCATGGGTGGGACCCCAGCTGTGTGACCCTGAGCTGGTACCTTAACCTTTCTGTGCCTTCAGTTGCTCCTTCTGAAAAATAGGGATAATAATGCTACCTACCTGATAGGTTGTTGAGGTTAAATGAAACATATTCCTTAGATTAGCTCCTCTGGCACAGAATGTATAAAAAGGATTAGCCATTATTACTACGACTATTATCAGCACTATTACTGTCCCCTGCATTTCCAGAAGCATCTCCTTTAATCCTCTCACAGCCACCCTGCGAATTAGCAGAGCCGAGACTAGGGTGAGGCGAGCGGGACACGCCTCCAGTGCAAAATTTAAGACAGCAGGAGACCAAAAACTCGGTGGGCAAGATAAAGAATATTTTCAAGCAATATATTTCTAACTCGAATGCAAACAGAAAAAAAAACGAGAGAGAGACAGAGAGAGAGAATATCCCTCGGGGACCAAAACTGTAAATCAAGATAAGATTAGCCGATTTGTCCCTTTGCCTCTCTGCGGGCACCGTTCCTGACCCTGTCTTGATTTTAACTTCGGTATTTGGCTCCTTTACTTTGCAGGTTAGGTTTAGGGGTTAACTGATGACGCAGAGGGGGCGTGGCGCCGCAGAGGGGGCGTGGCTTCCCAGGGGAGGTGAACCCCAGCTCTCCGCTGCCACCGCGCGAACGTGCGAACTTGCAGGGTCATGGCTTCCACGTTCTGATACCAGTTCTCCCATTATTCTCATTAATGCTGTTACTACTCTTGCTGTTGTTGTTGCTGTCGTTAATAAAAGCATTGAGTCTTCCTGACCGAACCCAGAATACAACGGCTGTTCGGAGGAGGTAATATCAGCAGCTCGGCTGATTCGGTCGTCACTGGGTGCAGACATCCTTAACTTAACCACTGTCCACTGAGGACGATGCCGTTGTCCCATTTTCCAGAAGAGGAGCCTGAGGTCCAGACTGGAGGAGCCACGGCTTGGTCAGGAGTCTTGAAAACCCAGGGGGGCAGGGAGAGGGGGCAGGCTGCACCCCAATACACTCTCCCCCGCCCCGCCAGAGTTCAGGGAGGAGTGGCCACAGGTCACAAAGGCTCGGTCACTGCTGCAGGTGCCCCCTCCCCGGGGCTGCCACAGCTGGGGGCTGGGTGCCAGGAGCAGGACAGTGCAGGAAGACGCTATTTCCCAGCTGGGCGCACATGGCTCTCCTCTCAGGGCACCCACACTCACCTCCATCCACACCTGCACCCTCGGGCCTGAGACACACACACACACACGCAGGCACACATGGAGACGCACACACAGCTCCCCAGACCTCATACACACTGTTGCCCACATGGGTCCCCCCAGCACTTCTGGGTGGATGGCTCAGACTCCAGCTTCACCCCATCCCCTTAGGCATGTGGCTTCTCTGAGGTCCCTTTCCAAGTCTGTCCCCTAAACACACCGCCTCCGTCGAGCGTCTGTCCCCATGTGCGCCTGTGCACACACATGCCACAGTGGACACGGCCACAGAATCACACGCGTGTTGACATGTGTAAATACAGATGTGCTCCCTGTCCCCAGGCCTCAATGGTGTGTACGCTTCCCGCTATTTCCGTGAACCCTCCCTGCCCGGGAAAGGGGGCTGGCCTTGTGAGTAAGTCATAAAGCCCATAATGTCCCCCTGGACTTGGGGACCGGGCTGGGGGGGCCAGGAGTGAGACAGTCACATAGGGCAGTGATACTGAGAGAAGTGATACAATAGTAGCTGATGTTGCACTAGGCCAGCCCCTCAGCCCTGCCATCTCTTATCCTTCTGAAAACAACCCCACGAGGTAGGTACTGTTATTCTCTGCTTTTTACAGGTAGTAATTCAGAGTTAGAACTTTATATATATATATATGAATATATATATACATATATATGTATATATATATTTGAGATATAATTCACATATCATAAAATTCACCCCCTTTAAAGTATAATTCAGTGATTTTTAGTATATTCACACAGTTGTGCAATCATCACCACGATCTAGTTCCAGAACATTCCATCACCCCAAAAAGAAGCCCCGTCCCCATAAGCCCATGAGCAGTCACCCCCATCCCCTCCCAGCCCCTGACAACCACGAATCCACTCTCCATCTCTGTGGATGTCCCTGTTCTGGACGTTTCATACAGGTGGAAGCACACACTCTGTGGCCTTCTGTGTCTGGCTTTTCTCACCTGCGTGACATCTGGGGGCTCATCCACTTTGCAGGGTGTGTCACTACCAAAGTTCGGACTTGTAGTGCCCACCCTGCGTCTGTGGGCCCCAGCGTGTGTTCCTGGAATCCCAGCAGCACTAGCACTTCCCCGTAGCCCAGGATCTGGGGAGGCACCACACCCTCATCCCACTCCACCCCTGGCATGCGGCGTGGCACACACACCCTGGGCCTAGACGCTGCTTGCACACCTGGCCCTCTAACCTCTGCCCAGAACCCTTCGTCCCTCCCTTTCTGCAAGCTAACACCCAGCACCCTCTTGTCCTCACCTCAGATGTCCTCCTCAGGGAGCCCTCCAGATAAGACCCCTGAGAGCCTGCCTCCTGGCTCTGCCCACTTCCCCGCCCTGTTTGGAATGACAACTTCATCCTGCCATCCTTTGCTCCTTATCCGTCTCCTGTGTTAGGCTGCAGATTCAAGAGGGTTGGGAGGGGCTTCCCTTGTGGCGCAGTGGTTGAGAGTCCCCCTGCTAATGCAGGGGACAAGGGTTCGTGCCCTGGTCCAGGAAGATCCCACATGCCGCGGAGCGGCGGCCGCTGAGCCTGCACGTCCGGAGCCTGTGCTCCGCAATGGGAGAGGCCCGCGTACCGCAAAAAAAAAAAAAAAAAAAAAAAAAAAAGCAAGAGGGTTGGGAGAAATGTGTTTTTCTCAGCCTCCAGGCCCCTCGTGGCCAAGCCCCTCGTGGAACCCACTTGGGACTTCCTCAATGCTGTGTCCCGAAGATTCAAGCCCGGATCCGGAGTTACATATAACCAGAGATTGATCCATCAGTCACCTCTTTCCCTGGAACAGACTGTTTTGTCCCTAAGGGACACACTGACCAGCCAAGTGCTGGGTCCTGGCCAGACGCAGCGACACCACCTCTCCGGGGAAGCTGTAACCTGGCGTGGAGGCTGCCGGCCCTGCGCTCTTGGGCAAATTGCTTCACCTCTTTGGGCTCAGTTTCCTTATCTGTACAATGGGCATAGTAATGGGAGTGCCCATCTCTCAGGCGTCCTGAGCGTTAAATGAGTGAAGATGTGGAAGGCACTTAGAGCAGAAGGGAGAACCTTCCAGAAGGGTTGGTTGGTATGCGACTATTTGATTCCTTCTACCTGTGCATGGCAGAATCTGCCTCTCTGCCTGTGTCCCTGTGAGTAGGGCTCGGTCTCTGAAACTGCGTGGTTACGTGTTTGGGTGGTTGGATCTGTGTCGCTACATGGCGTCCCTGAAGTTCACATGCACGTGGGGCCGGGCCTCGTGGTCCTGGAGTCCCCGGAGTGAGCCTGGGACCCAGAGCTCCTGACCAACTGGGGTGCCATGATTATTGCATGATTTATTGGCTCCCAGTTCCTGAGGCCAGAAATCTGAGAAAAGGTGTCAGCCGGGCTGGTTCCTTCTGGGGCTATGGGGAGGATCTCTCCAGGCTTCCCTTGCTTCTGGTGGCCTCAGGTGTTCCTTGCCTCGTAGATGTTTTTCTCCTGTATCTTCACATCTCTTCCTTCTATGTGTGTCTCTGTGTCCAGATGTTCCCTTCTTTTAAATTTTTATTTATTTTTTATTTTTGGCCATGCCATGTGGCTTGTGAGATCTTATTTCCCTGACCAGGGATCGAACCCGCGCCCTCGGCAGTGAAAGCGCAAAGTCCTAACCACTGGACTGCCAGGGAATTCCCATAATTTATAAACAATTTCTAAAAAGATGAATTAACTAGTAACTCATTTATATAATAAATACCTTAGGTGTGTGCTATATATATAGCACTGTACATAGTATGGGAAATATAAAGAAATGCAGCATAAAGTTCTTGACTTGAAGCTGCTTAAGATATAGTTAAGAAAAACATACTAATTCAAATATTATATACTTAAAAATTCTTATCCCGAAAGTTTAATTCACCAAAGTCCTAACCACTGGACTGCCAGGGAATTCCCCAAAAATGTCCCCTTCTTATAAGGAAACCAGTCACGATGGATCAGGACCACCCTGAGGACCTCATCTTAACCTGATCATCTGCAACGATCCTATTTTCAGATTAGTTCCCGTTCCTGGGTACCGGGGGTCGGGACTTGCGCATCTTTCGAAGGGACACAATTCAGCCCATAACCCCCCAATATTACCCAAACCTGAATTCCCAGTCACACGTGTGGACACGTGAGACCCCTAGGCTCACATGCAACTGACACCTCTCTGTGTCTTGTCTACTCTGGTTTCCCAACTTAGTCCCAGCGGCGGCCCAAGTAACCCTGAACGAATGAAAACACACACCTGGGCCACTGCCCCCAGACACACAGATAAAGGACCACGCAGCCTCCAGCACACACGGGCCAGGGAGGAAGTGGTGGGACACCAACCTCACCTTCCCTGTTCCAGGCTGTTCCTGGGGGCTTCGACTCCCTGGTACTTCCTGCCTGCCCACAGTGGGTCCAGGAAAGGCCCCAGGACAGCTGTGTGGTGTTGAGGCTTGTCCCCTCGGGTGGCTAAGGAGACGTGGGTAGCTAGCATCTCGGAAGAGTGGCTCTCAGACCTCAGGGTGCAGGGGAGCCCCGGGCTCAGCTTCACACCTCTGGCTCCTCCCATTCAGTGGGTAAGATGGCGCCCCTGGGGGTACGCATGTCTGCCGGAGCGGGGGGCTCCCCCTTTCTAGGAAGCTGCAGAAGGAAACCACGTGCTTTCTGGGAAAAGCGTTGGGCCAGGCTTCTACGTAATGCTTCCCTGCTTACTCCCCGGTGTCCGGGGTCGGGGTAGGACCTCTGGCCCTGTCCCTCTTGTCCTCAGCTTTCCCCTTCCCTCTGCAAACCAGCCCGTGGTCCCTTCGCCGGCGGTGCCCTCCCCCACCCGTTTCCCCATTGCCTCACCTGCTCTTTTTTTTCTCTCCCTGACCACAGGGGCCGGGCAGAGGCCGTGGCCTCCCGGCTAGTTCTTCAGGGTGGTCGAATTGGTGCCCTGGGCACAGGCGGGTGGGGAGTGCTGGAGGAGCATGTCTTTGCTGGAAGGGAAAAGTCTGCGAATGACGCCCCCTGGAGTTGTGCACGAAAGATTCTGGGAGGCCTGCCTGCCGCCGCCCCCGAGCCCACCCCCCAGTGTGGAGAGGGAGGCAACAGATGGACAAGTTCGCCAGTCACCCACAGCCTTGCACACAGATACCCAGGGGCCCACGGCGACCACCTCCAGAGACCCAGAGTGACACACAAGCCGAGTGACACCCCCGCCGAGGATGCCCGGGGAGTAGCGGGCGCACGCAAACACACACACACACACACACACACACACACACACACACACACAGCTGCATCAGAAGGAGGGCGCGGTTGGGGGGGGGGTCCCTTCGCAGCACCTCCCCATTCTTTCCTGCCCTGTTGTTCCTCCTGGTTCCCACCCAACCCCCGCTCCCGGGCGCCGGGTTCCCAAGGTCCGGGGCTGTGCTGGGTTGGGGCGGGGTGAGGGGCATCGCGGGGCACCCTTTTGCACACGTGCGCGCGCCCGCCCCAGGCGTGAGCGCGCAATCGCCGGCGTGCAGGCGCGGAGCGGCCGCTGCGCCATAAATGCCTCCGGGATGGCTGGCAGGGTGGCGGAGGGGCAGGGTTCAGGCCAGACGCGGAGGGGCAGCCGCGGAGCTCTGGATTCGAATCTAGTCTCAGCGGTTAACCGGCTACCGGCGCGCGCAAGCTTGACTCAGTTTCCCTCTCCGCGAAAGGGAGAGTCTAACTGCCCTCCCACGTGGCGAGGCGAAAACAGATAACGCACCAAAGCACTTCGCAAAACGCTGGGCCTGGGCGACCTTTATTACCCCTTCCCTCCACCTCACCCTCCCGCTAGCCACTCGGGGTGGGGTGGGGGGCGCCGACCCAGGCCCCAGACGCCTCTCCCTCCCCAGCAGGAAGGAGTCCCGGCTTCCTCGTTCCTTAAATTGGGTAACTGGAGACAGAGGCGGGTGTGTGAGAGACAGAAATCCCCGAGTGCGCGAAATGCAGGGGCCTGTCCCCCTCGTTTCCCCACGTCCCGACCCCCACCGGCGCCCCCGAGGGTGCGCCCTGGGCGCGCAGCCCGTGCGCGATCGGAGCCCCCATCGCCGGTCGCCGACCCCCTCCCGTGCCCCGCGGTGCCAGCCTCCCTGTGGTGCCCGCCAGGCGCGCTGTCTGCGGCCGCCCCGGCATGGAGGGGTGGTGTCCAGGCCGGCGGCGGCCCCGTCGGCGTCTCCCCCCTCCCAGCCCCTGGCGGCGGGCGACCGGGCCGAGGGCGGGGCGTCTGCACAGACCCTCCTTTTGTGAGCGGCGCCTTCCCCGGGCGGCCTGGCGCGCAGGGCCTGGGCGCCGCGCCAGCGCCCGGAATAGCCTCCCCGCCCCGCCGGCCGCCCCACGCCCCGCCGGAGCCGCCTGACCTGCCCGGCCGGGCGCGGGGGGTGGGGTGAGCCGGCCGCGGCGGCGCGGGTCTGCGCGCACGAGGCCTACGGTGGGGAGCTCCTCTCCGGCTGCAGACGCCCACTGGGTCAGCCCGGGTCTGATCTGCGTGCAGAGCGGACCCGTCTCCTCCCTGCAAAGGCTACTGCGGGCCGACCCCTGTCTGCGCGCCAAGGCCTACTGTGTGCAGACACTCACCTGCCTACAAACGCCTTCAGAGAGCGGATCCCTTCCTGCGTGCCAGCGCGCAGGGTACGCAGACGCTGACATTAAACACCCACCGTGTGTGGCGCTTGAGCGTGTGCCCGCATCGTTCTGTACAGAGGTACATGCACGCTCACCGATGCCCGTTAGTGGAGACGTCTGTACCCTCAGATACCCGCGTCTGGGCAGGTACCACGAGCAGATAAAAACCCTCAGACCAGCACACCTGCACTGGCCAGCACCATGTGTGGTCACCAGGACTGCAAACTCTTTCCAAGTTCAAATGTTTGCTGTGCAGACCCCTGACGCCAGTAGATTTGGGGTGGGAGCAGCGTGGAGGGCACCCACTGAGAGCCGGGACCCTCTGCAAGGAGCCTTTGTGTGTGCCTCAGTTTCCCCTCCTGGAGAGGGACCCTCCTCTGCTTGAGTCTCTTCTGCTGGTCCCAGCTGTGAGGGGCTCTGAAGGTTCGAGAGGAAGCGGGTTGCACACCCCCTCCACCAGGTGGGTCTGGGCCGTGGACTCAGGCATGCAGGCCTGGGGGCAGGGCCTCCCCCCGAGCCTTCCTGGAAGCCCAGGGGGCAGGTGCAAAGGCAGGTGGGCTCTGCGGGCAGCACGCCGGCAGCAGGTGGCTTCCCTGAAACTGAGCACAGCAGCTGCGAGAGGTTTCCGGGCCTGCCCGGCCCCACCCGGCCCCGGGGCACTCTGGGCAGAGGGGTGAGGCCGGCGGGCAGTGCCAAGGAGGAGCCGGGCCCAGCCTGCACATGCCCGCGTGGGAGCCACTGGGGACGCGCACACACCCCATGTGTCTGCTTGTGCGAACCCTGAAGCGCACGCACCGGTGTGTGTGCCGTGCACACATACAGGCTTGCCTTTGTGGGTTGCGCGCTAACCATACAACGCAGGCGATGGCCCCAGGGTCCATGTTCGCCCTTAGGCTCCTGGTGTGTCTCTAGCACCCAGGTGGGTGGTTCTTGCTAAGTATCTGTGGAGTGAACCAGTGAATAAGTGGACGCATCAGTTTGCAACTACGTGCCAAGTGTTCACCACGTGTTGGGCACTTGCACATCCGGGAACAACAGAAAGATCCTTGGACAGACATTCTAGGCGTGTATGCAGGGGTGTGAACAAGCTCACACCCGTGCACACCTGGGGGTGCCATGCGCACTGACCAGGAAACATCTGAGGCCACCTTAATTCATTCACCTGCAGAAACCAGTCAGGTGTGCACACACAGGCCTTGAGGATAAACACACATTCCTGTGCACACAATTTCCCCTCTTCTCTGCCTGGGCTCTCCACCCGCCACCCGGCCCCTGGCCTCCCCTCCCAAGGCCACTGGGTGTCCACAGCTGGGTTTGCAGGGGCTCCTCAGGGTGCAACGAACTCCACCCCCGACCCTCTGAACTTCTGTTACCAGGTGGCCCTGTGGCCTGGGATTTCCGTTTGAGCTTCTCCTCAGTCTTAGGCTATTTCTGCAGAAGGCTTCAGACTAACATGCAGCCAGAGCTGGCGGGGTCACAGCTGTGCAGGAGGGGGGGCTTGGAGAGGCAGATCCTAGATACCCCCAGAAACCATCCTTCCATTTTACAGCCTAGCAAACTGAGGCCCAGACGGAGGGGGACTGTGAGAAGCAGACACCCTGGCCGGGGCCCTCTTCTTTCTCATACTCTTGCAGCCAAAACAGTAGGTTCCCACGGCCCGCAGCCAGGGTGGGGACAGGAAGGTGGGGACCAGCCGGGAGGAGGAGGCCTGTGGGGGGAGGGGGCCTGTCTGTGTCCTGGAGACAGAGAGTGAGGCTGGCGGCCCAGAAACGCCCACCTCGGCAGACACACACACACACAGCTCACAGAGACCCAATCTGGAACACACAGACACACGTCCTGTTCCTGTCCCGTCCCAGAGGCTCCCAGCCCAGCTTCCAGATGGGGCTCCTGCAGCTCCTGCCCTGCTGGAGTGTGTGTGTGTATGTGTGTGTGTGTGTTTGTGGGTGCCTGTGTGTGCATGCACATGTATTTGTATGTAAATACGTGTGTATTTCTATGTGTATTTATAAGTGTGTGTGCATGTGTTCGTGTGGATGTGTTTTGTGTGTGCTTCTATGCACATGCTTTCCGCCCCCCCCCCCCGCCCCCCCATGTGGGATCCTTGTTCCCTGACCAGGGATCGAACCTGTGCCCCCTGCAGCTGAAGTGCAGAGTCTTAACCACTGGACCGCCAGGGAAGTCCCTGTGCACATGTATTTTTGTATGTATGTGCTTATGTGTTTGTGTGTTGTGGGTGTGCTCACAGATGTTTGTGTGTGTGTGTTGGAGAGGGGCTCCAGGTGTCCCCAGAATCCAAGTTTCATATTCGGGGATCTAGTTTCACGGGTTTGGGGCTACTTGCACGTGCGTGCGCGCGGGCACACACTCACACACACCACCACCACCAACGGCAATAATAGTAACAGCTAGCGTCTACTGTTGCTTTACTAAGTACTGGGCACTTTTCTAAACACCTTACTTTTTTTTTTGAAGCCAGATGTATAGCGGTCTAATTCGGTCTAATTCACAAACAGCAAGTTCATACTTTTTAGGTGTACAATTTGGTGAGTCCTGATAAATGCATACAGTTGTGTAACCCTTAACAGTCAAGACTGAGAGCAGGCCACCATCCAGGTGTCCCTTCCTGCCCCTTTGTGTAGTCAATCCCCTCCCCCACTACCAGCCCCTGCCACCACCCATCTGCTCTGTCCCTACGGTTTGGCTTTTTTCAGGAAGTCACATAAGTAAGATCACACAGTACCCGGCCTTCTGAGTCTGGTCCGTGAACTCAGCACAGTGCAGCTGAGACGCATAGACTTTATTGCATGTGTAAGCAGTTTGTTCCTTAAAAAAAACAGATACAATTCACATACCATAAAATTCACTCCTTTGAAAGGTATAATTCAGTGGTTGTTAGTGTATTCAGACTTGTGCAACCAACATCTCTAATTCCACAATATTTTTATCACCCCCCAAAACAAGCCCTGCCCTGTAAGCAGTCATTCCCCACCCCCTTCCCCAGCCCCTGACAACCAGGAACCTACTCTCTGTCTGTCGATCAGCCTGTTCTGGACGTTTCCCATCAATGGAATCACACCCTGTGTGGCCTTCTGTGTCTGGCTTCTCTCACTGAGTGTCAATATTTCAGAGTTAGTTGGTTCCTCTTTGTTGCTGACTACGTATTGCATGGTATAGCCTGACCTGTTTACCTGTTCACCTGGGGATGGAGAGCTGGGTTGGTTGCAGTTTCTGGTGATTAGGAAAAAAGTTGCTGCATACATTCATGGCGGGGTCTGGGTGTGCACCTACGTTTTCATTTCTCTTGGGTAATACCTAGGAGTGGGGTTACTGGGCTCCACGGTGCATAAACACCTCACATCTATTAACTGATTTAGTCCTCATAATCAAGGAGGTACTATAATTAATGCATTTTATACATAAGGAGAGTAAACCCTTCCACAGATCTCACTCACACACACACACACACAGCTCTTGCCCCTACCACCCACCCGAGGCCCGCCAGGACCCACGCACACGCCCAAGGCTCCCCACGGTGCACGCAGCAAGCAGCGCGGTTGTCACGCCCCACACCCCCGGAACAGACGCTGATGGGGCCTGCAGACCCAGACGTGCTGCAGACACACTGCGATTTGTTCATCTTTCCAGCCAAGCCGTCTCGTCCTGACAGTAATTAGCTCCCAGACTGGCGGGGAGACGCCGAACAGGCCCAGAGTCATCGCCGCGGCCCCACGCCCACAGGCCGCCGGCACCCAGCAGTGTGCGTGCGTGTGCGTGTGCGTCTAGGCTGGGCATATCACAGACACGCCCTCCCTAGAGCCAGCCGGGGCCCCGCACGCAGGCCCACGTGCCTTCCACGCGCAATCTCGTCCGTGAACTTGCGCACTCCCGCACCCCCCCAGGCGTCCCTGCGGGCGCCGGGGCACTCAGCGCTCGGGGAGCGTGCGCGCGCGCTCCCGGGGCCGGCGTTGGGCGTGGGAGGCCGCGGGAGCACGCCCCGCCCCGCCCCGCCCCGCCGCCGCGGCCGGAAAACCGGCGACGGCGGGCGCTGGCGTCACGGGTTTCCACTGGGCCCCCCGCGCGGGGGCCGGGATTCCCTGGCGCTGGAACGCCTGAGACGGCGGCGCCGGCCTCAGTCGGCCGCGCGGGGAGGCTGGACCCGACTGGGATGACATCAGCCCCAGCGTTTCTGGAGCCGGCCTGGGCAGGGAGGGCCGGGGTTGGGTGGGCGGGAGCGGGAAACCGGAGAAAGGAAAGTGACTCAGGCTGCCGACACGTGCGCTGCGCTTTGTACCTGCTCGGCCCTGAGCCAGGCGCTGCCAATGTCCCCAATTTCCAGATGCGGAAACTGAGGCCCGCGGGCCCTCATCTGTGAGGCTTGCATGCCTGGCGCATAGGCCGTTGCTCAGTGCTCATCTCGGGGTTCTCAGAGAGTCGTCACCCAGTCCCGAGTGAGGGGCCGGGGCTGGAAGCCCCCTTTGCCCAGCGCCTTCTGGGGTCCGGACCCCTACGTGATTGTCTCCTTCTCTCTTCCGCAGCAAGCGGGCTCAGAGAGGGCCTGGGTTGCCCTGGCGCCACCCAGCAAGTTGGGCACTCAAGCCAGATCTGTCTACCCTGTGGGTCTCTCTCCAGCTCTGGCCCCTGCGGTGGCCAGTGGCGGTGCCTGCGTCTGAGCCCGGGCTGCCCGGCGGGGTGTGCCCACCGGCTGGCTGTCTTAATGCTGAGGCCAGGGCGAATGGACTTTAAAAATAGTCTGGGAGGAGGCATGGGCTATTTTTAGCCCACGTGGCTCTGGCCCTCCCAGTTCCCGGGTCAGCAGCCCTCGGGCCAGGGCAGTGAGGGGAGGGAAGGGACCCCACTTTCCAAGGTCCCTTCCTCCTCCTGGTCGTCCCGACCCACCTGGGTGCCCGGGTCACCCCGCTGCCCTTCTGCGCACAGCCAGCCCTGGGGCGGACGGTTGGGGAGAAAGGACCTGGGGGCGGGGAGGGGAAGGGTGGCCCGAGGCCACCTTTCCTGAAACCCCACCCCCTTCTCTAGCTGCCCGGGCCTTTTGTTGGGCGGGGAGGCTGGTTTCTATTTTGGGAAGGTGTTGGAATAAATTCCACTGCTATTTTTAGCCGGTTTGGGGATTCCTCCACCCAGGCTGGCCGTCCGCCTCTCCTCCTCCTGGCTGACCCAAGGCTTTCCTGGATCAGAAAGGGTAGACAAGGACACACAGCCCGCAGGAGTGGGGGGTTTCCCTTGGGGCAGACCTGGAGGGGGGAGACTCCCATGTTTCCTGGTTGTGGGGGGAGGGGCCTCTCAAGGGCGTTCCCACGTCCCAGGTGAGCCAGACCTTCTGGCCTCTCGGAATCCATGACCTACTACATCTGAATTCCACCTCCAGGACAGGGTGGGTCTCCCCAGACTCACCTTTCACCTCCTTTCAGGGTTGTGACACGTCTGCTCTGCGGAGAGTGGATCTTGAGCTCCACACTCTTTGGCTGGGGGCTCTCATGTCCCCAAGAGGAACATCTGCTTGGTGAGGGGAAACCGAGGCACAGAGAACCCAGGGCAGGAGTGGGACCCATCTGAGGCTCATTCCTTGATGGTTTCATCTCCATCCACACTTTACAGTTTAACAGCTGGGCTTAACCTTGGGGTAGTGACTCCACCTCTCTGTGCCTCAGGCACCTCCTTCAGGAAAATGGGGTAATAACCACAACGGAGTTACTGTAAAAATGTGAGTGAAGGGATTAGAGATCTTAGAACAGGGTCCTGGCAGGTGATGGAGCAGGTGGCCCCAGAAAGGATGCTGCGACGGTTGCCTGGAGCCGGGGGGAACATTTTGGGTTCCCGCTCCACACTTCGCGACGATGCTCCAGCCACCTCCGTACTCCTTACAGCCCTTGGGGCTCACAGGAGTGACCCCATGCTATAGATCAGGACACCGAGGCCCTGGGATAACTTCACGGACCAAGGGTCTCATGACTGGTGACACACGGGAGGCCAGATCACTGTCCTCACGCTGCTGGCTCTGAGCCGTGCCGTGTTCCAAAGCTGCCTTTTGCATTCTTTCATCCGTTCCTTCACTCGCTCAGCAAATATTTGTGGGGCATTGTATGAGTTTCCTATTGCTGCTGTAATAAGTCACCACAAAGAGCACAGATTTATTATCTTACAGTTCTGGAGGTCAGGAGTTGGAAGTCCGTATAACTGGGCTAAAATCAAGGTTTCCGCAAGGCCATCCAAGCTCCTTCTGGAGGCTCTGAGGAAGAATCCATTTCCTTGCCTTTTCCAGCTTCTCGAGGCGCCCGCAGCCCTTGGTTCACGGCCCCACATCACATGGCCTTTTCTATTGCTTCGGGCATCATGTCATCTCTTTCTGATGAGTCTCCAGTCTCTGTCTCTCTCTCTCTGTCTCTGTCTCTCTCTCAAGGACCTTGTGATGAATTGGGTTTGCCAGGGGGAATCCAGGATCATCCTCATCTCAAGATCTTTAATTTAATCCCATCAGCAAAGTCTGGAAAATATTCACAGGTTGCAGGCATTAGGACGGACATCTTTGCGGGGCGGGGGGCGGGGCGGGGCTTATTCAGCCTACCACAGGCACCTTCTTTGGCCAGACCCTGCTGAGCGCCAACAAATGAGGCACAGAAGCTGATAGGTGCTTGCCCTCATGGAGCACAGGGGTCCGTGGCCACGTCCACCAGGTGGTCACAATGATGAACACATGATTATAAATAAGGTTGCTAGATAAAATTCAAGACACCTGGTGAAATTTGGCATTTTGGAAAAACAACAAATACTTTTTTTAGTATAATACTATTATATTTAATTTGATACTTGGGACATATTTACAGTTAAAAAAGAATTTTTAAAAATTTTTTTATTCATTTATTTATTTTATTGGCCGCATTGGGTCTTCATTGCTGTGCCTGGGCTTTCTCTAGTTGCGGCGAGTGGGGGTTACTCTTCGTTGCAGTGCACGGGCTTCTCATTGAGGTGGCTTCTCTTGTTGCAGAGCACGGGCTCCAGGCGCGCTGGATTCAGTAGTTGTGGCTTGCGGACTCAGTAGTTATGGCACGTGGACTTAGTTGCTCCGTGGCATGTGGGATCCTCCCGGACCAGGGATCAAACCCATGTCCCCTGCATTGGCAGGTGGATTCTTAACCACTGCGCCACCAGGGAAGTCCCTAAAAAATAAATTTTTTAAAAGTATGTAGGTATATAATATTTGAGTCATACACTAAAAAAAAAGAATAGATGTATAGTACTCCCATGCGTGACTAGACCACAAGTGACTAGACCAGGGAAGGTTTGTTTTTTTTTTTAAACATCTTTATTGGAACAGGGAAGGGTTTTACTTAGAGGCAACAAATAAGCCAATACGTGTGTTAGGATGACACTGGCCTTGGTGTGAAGAACAGGCTCATGTACAAAGGCACGTTTTGCGCCCAGGAGCCCACTTAGCGCTTTTCCAGAGGCTTCTCACCCTGTTTTACGCCTCAGAGTGGGCGGGCCCTGTGCTGAAGTCTCCGCCTCTCGTGCCTGCACAGGCGCATCCCACCTTGGCTCGCTGAGACGGTCGACCAATCAGACGCCGAGCCTTAGGGTCAGGGTCTGAGGATGCGCGTTCCCCCGCTCTGTGCTTTCTGCGCAGCCTCGCGGAGGCGGAGCCTGGTGGTGGTCGGGGTCTCGCGCTGGCTTCCCGGCGCGAAGGGCAGGGGTAGGGGTGGGTGCGGTGCAGACGCGCTTGGAGGGGCGCAGGTGTTGCACGAGCTTGGGGTGGTGGCCGCCCGCAGCGGCCCCTCTCAGGACTCGGGCCGGAGGCCTCGGCCCCGCAGGCCAGTCCCCGGTCTCCCAGGCCAGCCCAGGAAGCAGGGCGAAGGCGGGGCGCCCCTTCCGAGAAGCGGGCCGGCTCCTCCTCCGGGGCCTCCCGTCTTCGGAGAAACGGGCAAGGCCCAGGGACAGAGAGTAAACTCAGGCTCAACTTTTGGGTGGAAGTGCCCCGAGGGTGGTTGAAAGAGACAGTTGTCACTTATTTGTGATACCGACCTGGGATTCATTGATCAATAGAAATTGATGAGAGGCCAGAGGAGGCAAGGCTTTACTGGGACTTGTGCTGCAGCCTGAGGGAGGGAAAACAAGTAACAGCTTCCATTGCTGGATCCCCGAAGAGGGGTGAGCTGGTCCCGTAAGTGGGGTGAGAATAGCGGTGGATACAGGGGTCAGGCCAGACAGGTGACTTAGGTGGTCTGCCCACACCCTTGGTGGTGCTGTGTGCGAGGATCCTGCACAGGACCCTGCCTTTGCTCCGGCACCTCAGAAGTGGCAGTTGGGTTTTGACCTTTTTGTATCTTATTGTTCCTAATTTGTCCCAACTGCGCATGCGTGCACTTATTTT
Organism: Physeter macrocephalus; assembly: GCF_002837175.3. Classification (NCBI taxonomy): domain Eukaryota; kingdom Metazoa; phylum Chordata; class Mammalia; order Artiodactyla; family Physeteridae; genus Physeter; species Physeter macrocephalus. The sequence goes on from NW_021145325.1 coordinate 27,797, forward strand.
TAGTCCTTTATAGCTTTTTCCTATTCTGTTGCTTGAGGAGATGTTTGTCCAGGTGCAAGCACTGCAGCAAAAGCGTCCTAGGTCCCAGCCTGTTTGCTTTGTCCCTTAGGCCAGGGGAATGTCAAGGGCATTACAGGCTCTTAAACTCTCAGCCAGGGGCTTCCCCGGTGGCGCAGTGTTTGAGAATCCGCCTGCCAATGCAGGGCACACGGGTTCGATTCCCTGGTCCGGGAAGATCCCACATGTCGCGGAGCAACTAAGCTCGGGTGCCACAACTACTGAGCCTGTGCTCTAGAGCCCGTGAGCCACAACCACTGAGCCCGCGTGCCGCAACTACTGAAGCCCGCGCGCCTAGAGCCCGTGCTCTGCAATGAGAGAAGCCACTGCAGTGAGAAGCCCGCGCACCGCAACGAAGAGTAGCGCCCGCTCGCCGCAACTAGAGAAAGCCCACGCACAGCAACGAAGACCCAACCCAGCCAAAAATAAGTAAATAAATAAATAAAATTTAAAAAACCAAAACAAAACTCTCAGCCAGTTTTACGTGTTGGATACTTATTATGTACTTTACGCCTATTAAATATCTTCACAACAGCCTTGGTGCTACTAGTTAATTCTCGTTTTTCAGACGAGGAAACTGAGATGCAGAGAGTTGAGTTGCTGAAGTCCCCCAGCTGAGTTGGTGGCGGAACCTGCCCTGCTCGTTCTTTTTTCATCTCACGGCGCTGCCTCTTGTTGGACTGCTCTCAGAGGCCGTGCAGACCCACTGTCCAGCCGTCCCCCTGTTCCCGCCCTCCCGGACAGTCACAGGAAGACAGTGGGTTCCAGGATCCTGGGCCCTCCGGATCTGAGGTGCTTTGTGAAGTCAGAGGGCCTCCAGAGGGAACGTCTCAAAGTGTGGTGGCCAGGAAGGAGACCAGACGTGAAGGGCACTTCCTCTCTGCTCCAAAGGTGGCCAGGACGAAGCTGGCAGAAGGTCAAGAGCAGCAGGAATGTCTGGCAGTAGGGCAGCTTCCACTACTTCCTCCCGGTGGGGGGACGTTGCTGGGAGAGCAGTTCCACGACCCAAGGGAACTGCTTTCTTTTACCCCTAAGCCTTTCACACGTGGGGGACCGTAGCTCTGACCCCATAGGTGTGCCCAGATTGTCCCATGAAACTTTGAGACCCTGGTCTGGGAATTCCTCCTCTCCACGTGGACAGCTCCACGTGGCTGTGAGGATGGGGACGTGAGTGTCTGCCAAACTCCTCTAGATTCTCCTGACACGTGGGGAGTGGGTTGGGGGCCATGCAAGCAGAGCTCTTCCTGAATGTTCTGTAGAGTAGAAACTCGCCTTTCTCCTGCTTAAAGCCAACCTTCTACCTAGGACTTGAGACTCTAGAAGGGGGTGTGTCACAAGTACTTGTTCCAGAATCTCCATGCTGCCCTATCGGTAATTATTCATTTTCTCACTGATAGGAGGGCAGTTAGCAGACATTGCTGCGATTGGCTGTGGAAACCGAAGGTATGAGAAGGATGTGACCCTGGCCACCTGCTGGCTGGCCCAGCCTCCAGCCCACCACTCCGCTTCGGGGCAGGACGCAGACTGGGTTCTGACCAGAGGGAAAATGCCTTTCTCAAGCTTGGGCTTGGAGTTCTTCCCAGAGTGATGAGTTCTGGTGAGAAAGAGCCCCACGTTCTTAGAGCCGGCTCTGCAGTGAGGCCCTGCATCCTTCCTGCCACTGTAAACTCTGCGCTGGCTTCTCCAGATCAGCCACACGTGGCCCACAGAAAGGGCTGAGCCTCCTGTGGCCACCCAGGGGGAACCCCCTCATCCAGGGGGCTTTGCCGCTGCCGCCAAAGCCCCCTCGTGTGGGATTTTTGTCCCTCATCTCTTTGGATCTCTGGGGGAGACTGAATCCTGAGTCCCGCCTCATTGGCTGCCCGGGCTCCACAGCCCAGCCGCTGCTTGCGAAGGACTTTCGTGGAATCTCACAGACCACTCAGCAGGGGTGGGAACCAGTGAGTGGGCGGGCTTCGGAGGAGGGACCATCCCGGGGGCAGCGTTTGAGGCTGGCTGCGGGTCAAAGGCAGAAGTGCTGATAAACAGGATTCAAGTCATCGCTTAGATAAGCACTTTTGCTTCTGCACCACAGCCTCGTAAAAGTCTTGCTTACCCTTTCCTGAGTACAAAAACAAACTTTCTAATCGTAAATATAATGTGTGCGACGTGAAGTTTGGCTGGTGGGACTGTTATCCTTCTCTTGTTGATGTCAGCCAATTTCCAAAGTTTCTCTTCAGTAGAGTCTGTTGGTGCCAGACGTTTATGCATAGAAGGATGTTGGATATGAAAGCTCAAGATGGATGGGGCTGGTGGGCGTGGAGATACACCTGCCATGTCCCTTCAGGGAGGGAGGGACGAGTTGCCCCAGCTTCTGGGGGTGTTGTCAGTGGACACCCTTCAGCTGTCAGCCCCTTCAGGAAATGCTTCGGCTGCTGAGAGCTGCCCAGCCCCGGGTCCCAGCGTCCTGGAGGCAGCCCATCCAATGGCTGATCAACATGGAGGTAGAGAGTCCTGCCTTTGGGCCCAACAGGGGACAATGCTGCAAGGCTGGTCCAGCTCCAGAGCTCCCCTGGGGTAGCCTGAGGCCCCTTCCTCTCTCTTCCACATCTGGTGATCCCAGAAGTCCTTTCTAATAAGCATCCTGAACACGAGGCAGTCTGCTTCCCCGAGAACCCAACCTGCCCCTCTAACACTGGGACAAGTGTGCGTGTGTGTGTGTGTGTGTGTGTGTGTGTGTGTGTGTGCGCGCGCCCATGCGCTGCATCTCCTTCTGTAGGGCAATGAACCTGAAGTTACAGAAATGGTGAAAACAGACATTGAGAACAGACTTGGGGTTCCCCGGGGCAGGGAGGTGGGGAGGGAAGGATTGGGAGTTTGGGATTAGCAGATGCAAACTGTTATATACAGGATAGATAAACAACAAGGTCCTACTATATAACACAGGGAACTATATTCAGTATCCTGTGATAAACCAAGAATGGAAAAGAATATGAAAAAATATATATATGCATAACTGAATCCCTTTGCTGTACAGCAGAAATTAACACATTATAAATCAACTATACTTCAATAAAATTTTTTAAAAACTTACTTTCTTACTTGAAAAGACCAAAAAAAAAAAAATGGTGAAAGAATGGTAGGACTAGTCTCTCAGAACGATTGAAGGATCCCTGCAGTCCTTACTTTTGATATTTTGACCTAGTGTTATCTGTGTGAATTTCATCTCAGTTGTGGGTTGTGTCTCTTATCAGCATGATGAACCCCTGAAGGTCTCATTTGGTGCTTTTGGCCTTGCTCTCAACTCTGAAACTAAGCGCCCGTGGGTTAGAGTGACTCGCCCAAGGTCCCAGGGAAGGCCGGGCAGGTTCCACTCGTTGAGGTCTTTAAATGTATTGAAAAGATGAAGAGGAAGAAATGTAAAAACAGGCTAAAGAAGTTGCAGAAGAAAAAATATATACATTGTGGGGGAGAAAATAGAATACAGGATTCACAAAGTGACAGCAGGATTTTTTAAAAACTTACTTTCTTACTTGAAAAGACCAAAAAAAAAAAAATGGTGAAAGAATGGTAGGACTAGTCTCTCAGAACGATTGAAGGATCCCTGCAGTCCTTACTTTTGATATTTTGACCTAGTGTTATCTGTGTGAATTTCATCTCAGTTGTGGGTTGTGTCTCTTATCAGCATGATGAACCCCTGAAGGTCTCATTTGGTGCTTTTGGCCTTGCTCTCAACTCTGAAACTAAGCGCCCGTGGGTTAGAGTGACTCGCCCAAGGTCCCAGGGAAGGCCGGGCAGGTTCCACTCGTTGAGGTCTTTAAATGTATTGAAAAGATGAAGAGGAAGAAATGTAAAAACAGGCTAAAGAAGTTGCAGAAGAAAAAATATATACATTGTGGGGGAGAAAATAGAATACAGGATTCACAAAGTGACAGCAGGATTTATAGACACAGGAATTCATTGTGCGCTAACGGGAGGTGTGGTCGGGTGACAGGTCTGCAGATTTAAAATTGTGTGATGGATCTGGTCTTTCAATACTGTCAGTCTATGCCTCTCAGTCCCTTTTGGAGACAGCGTCAGAACCTAAAGAGGCTCTACGGGCAGCCACGGCGGTGGATATAGATCTGGCGTGTTAATTCCCTGTTCTTGCCGCCATATTCACGTCCCCAGTATGCACTGCTCAGCATTTTGTGTTGATAGATCAAAAGAACGAATGAGCATGTTGTGCTTGAACGGCCCTTGTGCGACGGACCTGGCTACAGAGGCTGCTGTGATGTGATGGCTCCGTCTCTGAACATCCGAGTTAAAGATGAACCTCTTCATTTCGTAAATAAGATGCTGTCATTTTGATTTGGAAGGAACATAGAGATTGTTTTTTTCTAATTTACGCCATCTGCTGAACAAAGTTTTTGTGAAGTAGAACTCGAGGTCAGTGAACACTTTTGCATCGAATTTCTTGAAAGGCTGGTTGCAGGGACTTCCCCGGCTTTCCAGCAGTTAAGACTCCGCGCTTTCCACTGCAGGGGGTGTGGGTTCAATCCCTGGTCCGGGAACTAAGATCCCATATACCGCATGGCACGGGCAAAAAAAAAAAAAAAAAAAAGAAATGTTGGCTGCAAATGCAAGAACGTTTACAGGTTCCTGTCTTCTGAACAAACCACCTTGCAAGCTTCTTTGCTGAGAGGAAGGCAGGCTCTGTGGGCGTCAGCACCCAACCCCCGCCCCCGCACTCAGAAAATTAAATGCTCTGCTGTTACCATCTTGACATTTGTAATTTTTGATCAAGGGGCCCTCAAATTATGGAGCTGGTCCCACTGAGAAGCTTTGTGACTCAGAATTGGCCATTTCTCCCCTCTTGGTTTCAGTGAACTCCCGGGTGGAAAGGGCAGATTCTGAAAACGATACTGGTGTCTTGGGTTTGTGTAATGACTGATTGTCATTCTAATTTCTTGTTTACCAGATGGCCAGCTCGACTCAGGGGTCCCTGTGGCAGCCCTTTCTGGCTGGCTGTTGTCCTGTTTATTGGGTTCCCAGAGCTGATTAGAAACATTCCAGACTCCTTAGCACAACCCCTAAGGCCCTCCGTTTTCTGTCCTCTGCCTCTCCAGCCTCGGGTCCTGCCATTCCCCCTCCCCGGCTCCAGCACACCCAGCTCCTCCCAGTTCCCCGCGTCAGGTCCCCCTGCCTTGGCCAGGGCAGCTCTTTCCATTCGGAGCCTGCGCTGTCACTTCTTCCCATCTCCCAGCTCCAGGTAAACACCCAGACGTTCCTGGCTATGTGACTTTCCTAGCTTAAGACAACAGGAAAGGGCGTCCCTGGTGGCGCAGTGGTTGCGCGTCCGCCTGCCGATGCAGGGGAACCGGGTTCGCGCCCCGGTCTGGGAGGATCCCACATGCCGCGGAGCGGCTGGGCCCGTGGGCCATGGCCGCTGGGCCTGCGCGTCCGGAGCCTGTGCCCCGCAACGGGAGAGGCCGCAGCAGAGGGAGGCCCGCATACCACAAAAAAAAAAAAAAAAAAAATAGACAACAGAAATGTATTCTCTCTCAGTTCTGGAGGCCAGAAGTCTGAGATCAAGGTGTCGGGAGGGCTGATTTTTTCCTGGAGGCTCTGAGGGCAAAACCACGCCAGGCCTCTCCTGCAGCTTCTGGCGCTACCAGCGATCCTTGGCTCGTGGCTGCATCACTGGATCCGTGCCTGACGCCACATGGTCTCCTTCCCGCTGTGTGTCTCCCTGTGTCTCTGTACCCAGATCTCCCTGTCCTTTCTCTTATGCAGACACCAGTCATTGGATTTAGGGCCCACTCGGATCCAGTGTGACCTTGTTAACTTGATTTCAGCTGCACATCTCTTTTTGTACAAGGTCACACTCACAGGTACAGGGGTTAGGACTCAAACATAGATTTTGGGGAGGGACGCAACTCAGCTCTAAAGCCCTCTCCCCATGTCTCAGAGGAGACACTTTGGGAGTGATGACTGTAGAATTTGTTGATCTCACTCTGTGTCCCTGGACTGTATGCCACGGGATAGGCCCTTAGTAAATAAAAGCAGGAAGTGGGCTTGGTGAGAACACAGTGAGATGTTTCCTCAGCCAAACGAAAGAATTTGGAAGTATCTGCAGTACTGGGTTGATACATGTCTCCCCCAAATTCCTACCCACCTAGAAACTCACAATGTGACCTCACTTGGAAACAGGGTCTTGGGACTTCCCTGGCGGTCCAGTGGTTAGGACTCCGCGCTTCCACTGCAGGGGGCGTGGGTTCCATCCCTGGTTGGAGAACTAAGATCCCGCATGCCTCATAGTGCGGCCCCCCAAAAAAGAAAAAAAACAGGAAACAGGGTCTTTGCAGATGTAATAGATCTGATGGGGTCATGCTGGAGTAGGGTGGGCCCTGAATCCAATGGCGGGTGTCCTTATAGGGACAGGAGTGACCACACAGACACAGAGAAGGCCTTGTGATGACAGAGGCAGAGACTGGGGAGATGCGGGACCAGCCGAGGACCAAGGATGGCCAGGAGACACCAGAGCTGGAGAAGGCAGCAGGGACCCTCCCCTGAACCTCCAGAATTTCGGGAAGATATTTGCATGTAGGAGGGTAGGAAAGGAGTCCCACGAGAATGGGGGGCCTTCCACCCCTGGGCACCGTCTAGGGTGAAGGGTGAGCCGTGGTCTCCAGCCCTCCTTCCTCTTTGGCGGCACGGTGCCTGATGGGCCTCTGTTGTTGTTGTTTAATATTTATTTATTTGGCTGCACCGGATCTTTGCTGCGGCACGCATGAGGGATCTAGAGTCCCGACGAGGGATCGAACCCGGGCCCCCTGCGTTGGGAGCGCAGAGTGTTACCCACTGGACCGCCAGGGAAGTCCCCAGTGGGCCTCTTTGGATGCTGGAGGCCACAGGCGTCCCCTGGGCCTGGCCTCCCACCCAGCAGAGCCAGCTCCCCTCCTGCCATGGGGCGGGGTCTGCATCTGCACTGTACCCCGCCCAGTCCAGGGGTGACCCTGAAGGTCACTCTTGGGGTACATTCTGTGGGTTTTGCCGAACGTATCATCATCCTGTGTCCAGCAGGACCTTGTCCTACAGAATAGTGTCCCTGCCCTAAAAACCTCCCTGTGACCCACCTGTTCATCCTGCTCCAGCCCCTGCAGCCAGTGATCCTTTCACCAGCTCCATGGTCCTGCCTTTTCCAGAATGTCATCAAATTGGATCATACAGCGCGTAGCCTTTGCAGACTGACTTCCTTCCCTTATTTCCTGCCTTTTCCAGCTTCTAGAGGCGCCGCATCCCTGGCTCGCGGCCCCTCCGCCATCCTCACAGCCAGCAGTGCAGCATCTCCCGTCTCTCTCTGCCTCTGACCCTCCCGCCTCCCTCTTATAAGGACCCTGTGATGACACTAGGCCCCCGGGGAATCCAGGGGCCTTAACTTAATCCCACCTGCAAAGTCCCCTCTGCCCCGTGAGGGGACGTGAGCACAGGTTCTGGACATCAGGATGTGGACATCCTTGGGGTCCTGTGCACAGGCCTGCCTGGTCCAGAGCCTCCTATAAACGCAATCATGCAGGCCATGCTTCTGTGTAAGGCTATTTGTTGGTTATGGATCTGTGAGCCACCCAGGCTGTCCCTGGTGGTGGGTGCTTTGTCCCTTCACATGGCGGAGGGGCTCCCGGGGTAGGAGTGGCTTGATCCCCTGTTGCTGAATAGGGGACCAAGATGAGATGTTTTCAGTTTTGACGATGGGGAGAAGAGCTGCTCTGACATTCCTTCCAAGACTCTTTGTGGACATGTGTTTCGGTTTCTGTTAGGTAAACACTTAGGAGTGGAATCGCCGGGTCAGAGAGTAGGTGTATGTTCAGTTTTATAGGGAAGTGCAGGACCTTTCCCCAAATTGGCTGTAGCCCTTCACACACCACCAGTGAGCCCTGGGGGTTCTGGTCGCTCTGTGTCCTCGGCAGTGCCCATCTGTTAAACTTTAGCCATTCAGGTGGATGTTGGGTAAGGTTTTGATTCTTTTTTCTTTTTGTGGTAAAATAGACAGAACATGAAATGTACCATCCTAACCATTTTTAAGCGCACAGCTCGGTGGCATTAGCACACTCACGTTGTTGGGAAACCATCCCCAACACCATCTCCAGAACTTTCTCATCTTCCCAAACTGAAGCTCTGTCCCCAGGAAACACTGACTCCCCAGCCCCTCCCCCAGCCCCTGGCCCCCACCATCTGCCTCCTGTCTCTGTGGATGTGGCTCCTCTGGGGACCTCATGTGAGTGGAATCAGACAGTATCTGTCCTTTTGTGTCTGGCTCCTCTAAGTACAATGTCCTCAAGGTTCATCCATGTCATAGCGTGTGTCAGAATTTCCTTCTTTTTAATGGCTGAATAATATATTCCACTGTGTGGACGGACCACATCTTGTTTATCCATCATCCATGGACGGACACGCTTCTCTTGTTGTGGACCACAGGCTCTAGGCACGCAGGCTTCAGCAGTTGTGGCTCGCGGACTCGAGAGCGCAGGCTCAGTAGTTGTGGCGCACGGGCTTAGTTGCTCCGCGGCATGTGGGATCTTCCCGGACCAGGGCTCAAACCTGTGTCCCCTGCATTGACAGGTGGATTCTTAACCACTGTGCCACCAGGGAAGCCCTAATCTTTTTTTTTTAAGTTTTTATTTTATATTGGAGTATCGTTGATTGACAAAGTTGTGTTAGTTTTCAGGGGTACAGCAGAACGGCTTTCTAATCTTATACTTATTTTTCCAGGAGAAAAAATAATTTTTTTCAGCTTCATATATATATATTTTCAGATTATTTTCCATTCTGATTTATTATAAGATATTGAATAGAGTTCCCTGTGTGATACGGTAAATCCTTGTTGCTTACCTATTTTATGTATAGTAGTTTGTATCTGTTAATCCCATACTCCTAATTTATCCCTCCCCCCTCCTTTCCCTAATCTTATACATTTGATACACAGGGGACAATTTTTAATGCAGCTGAATCTATAAACGTTTTATTATTTTTTTAAAAAAATAAACAGTGATACATCCATGTCTCCCTCCCTCCCTCCCTCTCTTTCTTTCTGCGCAGCACGGCACGTAGGATCTTAGCTTATACAGAGAAAGTTCTCCGCTCAGGGGCCAGAATCGCCCACTTACAGATCCATTACTAAAGATTTAACTCTTCGTGGTGTGCTATGGGGCAGGGCCAAGATTCCCTCCCCTTTTTCCTGGGAGTCTGGTGGTCGAGGGTGGTCTCTGGGTGACGCAGAGCAGGAAGGGGCAAGATTAAGATCTTTGCAGGCTCCAAGCTCTCAGAGGAGCGTGGCGCTTTCCCACGGCCCTCCAAACCGTGGGACCCATGGCTTACACGCGTGGAGATCCTCAGATAGCTTCCCCCGAAATTCTCCCACTGTAGATCAGAAGCTGAAGCTGACTCGTCTGTGCTGCTGCCTGAAGCCCGGTTCCATCCACGTTGCCTCTTCCCGGGGCAGCTGGGTCAGTGGGGGTGGAGGGGAAGCCGGTCACCACCGTCACCACTGTCACCACTGCCGGAGCCAAGACCCCGCCCTGTCCCCTGCAAGCAGCGGCCAGGGAGCCAAGGAAGGGCCGGAGCCGGGAGGAAAGGAACAGTGAGCCTTTTTATTGTGCATTAATTCACTTGGTATTAACAATTCCACACAATATTCAAACACTGCAGGAAAGTGGGTGTGGCACACCTGGAATTTTTTAAAAATCAGAAATAAGAAGCACTGGACATCCAAATGCAGATGGGGTAGAACCCACTAGAACCACAGATTGCTTTCTGAGAACCGGGAACCGGTCTTTACAATGTTTGGCAATGGTCTCCGAGGACAGAGGAGGAAACGGGGCGGGGGTGGGAGTGAGGGAGTGGTGTCGACATATGGCTTCTTTTCAGGGGGCCCCGCAGCAGGTTCTTGAAGGATGAGCGACCTGTGGTGGCCTCACCGTGGCCCGGAAACTGCCCCTGGTCACTCATGCTTGGGGCGGGGGCCTGATGGCCTTTTCCTGCCCGCCCGGGGCTCGAGATGGATGAGCTGCCTGGAGGCCCAGCGACGACAGGACAGTGTGGCCGGGACATCAAAGGAAGAAAGAGCACCTTCTGCATCCCCATCCGTCCAAGGGGGCCGGAGGTCACAACCGAGTCACTTAATTCTTGGCCTGGGGGGGTGACCTTTAGGGAGGATGGGGGAGGGGCCGGGCCGGGCCAGGCCCACAGGAAACACTGCAGGCTGCAGAGAGAAACCCCGCTTCGCCCAGCACTGCCTTTTTTGGGTGCCTGTGTCCTTAATTCCCCCGGGATGTGGTTGAGAGGCGCCGGTTTCGCCAAGGCCCGCGCCGCCACTGCCAGCTCCCGGCCTTGCGGGGCACTTACGTTCCCCCGAATGCCCTGAAAACCACGGTTTCACGCTGACACTTGCACCAGGAAAGCACAAGCAGAACGCACTGTCGTGTGTGTCCTGATGCTTCAGGCCTATGCTGGGGACCCTGATGTTGAAGGAAAAAAAAAGGAAGAGAGCGCTTTTTCCTCGGCTGGAAAGAGAGCCACGGTGGGGCTTTTGCCCACTGCCACCTCCCTGGGCTCCGAGGCTGCGGGCACCTGGGGAGGCAGCGGGGCAGGTGTGGCCATGGGGCGGGGCTGGGGGCTGGTGGTCCTCTCCCTCTCTGGGCCTCAGTTTACCCAGACCTCTGGGTCCCTGGGGTCTTGACTCGGGGGCCTCTGGCCCGGTGCGATTTTGCTTCAGGGCTTGTGCGGGTGGGGAGGGGCGGCCACAGGCCGGCTGAGCCCGGAGCCAGCGATGTGGCTGCCAAACTCGGGTCCCTCCACCCCATCGGCCAGGGGTCCTGGGCTTGGCTTCCCGCTGGCTTCTCCGGGGTCAGTCGGCGGGGACACGCGGTGGGGATAGGCTTGGCACAGCTGGCAGGGCAGGGGCCCCGGGACCTGTGACCTCAGCACCAGGACCCCTTGTCCTCTTCGGGGCCCGGCAGCGGGAGGCCAGGACAGCAGGGGCGCAGGAGGACGGCTGGGTGTGCGCGGACCGAGCTCAGGCTGAAGGGATTAAGGCTTCCTTCCCGGAGCAAAGGGTGACCAGTCGGCAGATGGCTGATGGGCTGTCCTCGCCGGCAGACTCTCTCTGCCAGCTGCCCCTCTGACCCTCGGGCTAAGCCCCGCTGTGCCCTGGCTTCCCCAACCCCCAGCCGTGGGGTGCGCCCGGGGTTTCTGGAACAGGCTTTGTTCTGTCCTGCTGTGCTGCCAGGCGTGGGAAGGTCCGGCGCCCCTGGGCCGCTGGCTGCCTGCACAGTGTACTGGGGCAGCCGCGTGGGGTGGGGGGCTTTGTGGCTTTCCCCCTCCACCTGCAGGGGCGGGGGAGCGGGCTCCCCGAAGCCCCAGGTGCTCCCGGACCGGCCGGAGAGAGCTGGGTGCTGGGGAGAAGCTTGGCCCTGGGTCTGCACCCCGCGGGAGCCGGCCGTGGGGGTGCCGGGCATCCAGCCAGCCTTCGCAGCTGTGCACGGTCTGAGCCCCAGGGGCGCGAGGGGAGCAGAGGCGTCGGGAGAGGAGCTCAAGGCTCCGGGTCCCGCTAGCCCGCGCGTGCCTTGTGCCGGCTGCCCAGGGCCCTCCTGCTTGGGGGGGCCTGGGATCCTGACTTCCCACCCCGCCCCCGCAGGGCCGCACGGGCAGGTGGGCCACCGGGGATCAGGCCGCCGAAAGCAGGTGTGCATCTGACCCGTCCTTCTGCCTCCACCTCTTTAAATGTTTTTGTCGTAACAGAGGAAACAGCAATTGTAAAAGGGCCCCCCAGCCCGCCGTCACCATCAGCTACACGCCACCTTACAGTTGCTCCGGGTGGCCGGGTGTGAGCGCAGAGGGGGGCACTGCCGGTGCCTCTCCATTTCTGGGCAAAGGATCCCATCTCCAGGGCCTCTGCAGCTACTTCCAGACAATTTCACACCTTTTTTTTTTTTTTTTTTGGCTGGCCGCTTGCGGGATCTTAGCCTTAGTTCCCCGGGATCGAACCCGTGCCCCCTGCAGTGGAAGCGCAGAGTCCTAACTACTGGACCACCGGGGAATTCCCTCGCACCTTTTTATACCCCGAAGCACCAGGGGGCCCCGGGCTGGCCTCCCCAGGCTGCATTTCTGTCTGAAAAACGGCCATGGAGATGCAGAAAGTGGAAAAAAACAGAACAAAACACGGAAGAGCCAAATATGACCATAGCCTCTAACTGCCCACGCTGATGTCTCGTGCTTAAAACTAAAGAAAACACAGCTGGCCGTTGCAGGGACCAGAGCCATGGGCTGAAAATCCGTTTCTGGGATGGGCGGGGTCCCCAGGAAAGGGAGGGGGCCTCAGCATGGCTGTCGGATGACACATGCCACACAAAAGCCACACAGCTGGGTGACCCTGGGTGACAGGGGTGCGTTTCACAGGCAAAGCCCCCCTCCCGGCCCCTGAAACCCGCGTGTGCATTGTCACACAACCCAGCTTAGCTACAGGTTCAGCCAATGACACCCGATTTTAGCGGTATGGAATTACAAGGTTTTAAATGAAAAGGAGAAAAATTTCTGAAAAAAGTTCACTATGTCCCTCCTCCCAACTCCACCCAATTTTTCTCCACTTAACACACCCTGGCCCAAAGCATCACATGATCAGCCTGGCTGAAGTCCTCACAAATGGCCAACTGTGTGAGACTTGCCGCCCGGCCGGGTCACCCACGCCAGCGGCTAATTCACCCACCTCCTTCCCGTCTCCCCGCCCAGCTCGGCTCTAGACCATGACTCAAATGGCAACGCAGTTTTCAAGTTTTCAAACATCGTTACCACATCGCTTGGGCATTTCAGCTATCCCCCATCAGAAGTAGTGGTGGAGCCCGGCCCCTGACAGGGCTGCGATGTTGGGTCCGAAAATCCATCTGAACCCAGAGGATACATTTTACCCCACCTGGGTGATGGCAACTTTTTGCATTTCTTTTGGAATTAAGAGTTTTGCTTGACTGTGTACTGAATGATGCCCTGGCTGGGGGTGGCGGGGGGGAGGCGGGGAGGAGCTGAGCAAGAGGGAAGATAGAGCTATAGGATAATACAAGGCTTCTTGTCCTTAAAGGGGTTCTCCGAGGCGGGGACTCCCACCAGCAGGGGGTCGCTCCGGGCGTGCTGCTCACAATAGCTCATGAGTTCGGAGGAGGCTTTGGAGACCTGTGTGTGGGCGCAACGACAAGAGAGCAAAGATAAGAAGGGGCCGCAGCACCGTGTCCACAGCAGCACGACTCACAGCAGCCAAAAGGTGGAGATTACCCCAGTGCCGGTCACCTGAAGACACACACCGTGTCCCTCCCCACACGGGAACATCACGCAGCCACGTAAAGGGGTGAAACCGCGACGCTCACGACCACGTGGACGGACCCCGAGAACACGACGCTCAGTGAGAGAAGCCAGACGCAGAAGGACACACAGGGTGTGATTCCACTGATGGGAAACGTCCAGGACAGGCAGATCCACAGACACAGAGGGCAGTTGTCAGGGGCTGGGGAGTGACTGCTCATGGGGACGGGCCTCCTTTTGGGGTGATGGAATGTTCTGGAATCAGGTAGTGGTGCATTAGGTTGCACAACAATGTCAATGTACTAAGTATCACTAATGGTAAATTTTATGTTACGTATATGTATTTTACCGGAAATTTAAGATTAAATAAGCAGAAGAACTGAACCTTCTCCGGAGGGCGCTGTGTGGAGTTTGAAGGGAAGGGTCAGGGGAGGAGTCAGTCTAAGAAAGGACCCGACCGGGAGAGCCCCGCAGGTACATCGCCCGAGAGGCGGGACAAGGCCTTCGGCATTTGATTCTTGTGGCGTGTGAGCCGTCGCGGTCTCGGTGACCATGGTGAGGGGCCTGACACTTAGGACCCCCTGCGGCAGGGTCCCCAAAAGAGGAGGGAGGAGATGCAGGGAGGGCCCACTGCAGCCCTGGGGAAGCTGATGTGGGTAAAGTGGTGCCTAGTGTCCGGGGGGGCCCACCCTGCTGGCAGCACCGCGGCTGCGCTGTGGGACCCGGGGGGCCCCTCGAGTCCCGGGCGCATCTCTGCGGCCTTGACCCCTCGGCAGTCCCCTTCCCACCCGGAAGAGCGGCGGGCAGGGAAAGTCTGCGGAGGGTCTAATGCGCCCCAGACGTGCCGCCCCGGGCGCCAGGGCCCGGGGCTGGGATTCCGCTGCTCCGCCTGGAACACAAGCCCCCCGGGGCCCCTGGGTGCTGCGTGCCCTCCGCCTCGCCTTGCTGGCCTCTCACTCAGGCCGGCCCTGCGCTCCCGGTCGGTCGCCGTCTCGGGGCTGCAAAACCTCAGGCGGGACGGGAGGGAGACCGGTCACGCCCAACTCCGCTCCTCCCCACGTTCAAAGGCCGCCGGCGGGGGAGCCCTCCCGACATCAAACGGGCGGGTGAGTCAGCGGCCTCCGCTGAGAGGAAACCACTTCAACCGGGGCTGCTCTGCCTTCAGCCCCAAGGAATGCTCTGAATGCTCAGAGTCCTGGAACATTGAGACGCCTCATGGGAGGCGCCCCCCACAACACAACCCGGGGGGGTGCGGCAGCCTCTTTCCCACCTGGCTGGGCTGGAGGTGCAAGGCGACCACAGGGGCTGGCCCCATGGCCGCATGGGGCCGCGTGTCCGCACTGCCGGGCCATCCGTTCCTAACCCGCGACCAGCAGTGACTGAGGGGTGACGGTGCTGAGGGAAGCAAGGCCCGAAGAGATGCGTGGCGTAACGGCTGATTCTATGTGTCCGCTTAGCTAGGCCAGGTACCTGGCTGTGTGGCCAAACGCCAGCCTAGATGTCTCTATGAAGGTCATTTTAAGGTGAGATTAACATTTAAATCGATGCACTTTGAGGAAAACAGGTGACACTCCATAATGTGGGTGGGCCGCATCTAATCAGTTGAAGGCCTGCAGAGAAAAGACTGAGGTCCCTCGAAGAGGAAGGAATTCTGCCTCTCGACAGCCTTCGGACTCAAGCTGCATCAGCTCTTCCCTGGGTCTCCAGCCTGTGGTTCAGCCCTGGCAACCTGAGACCTGCCAGCCCCACGACTGCGTGAGCCAATGCCTTAAACTACCTCTCCTGCTCCCTCTCTGTCTCTAATATATAGTCATATATCCCTGACTAATCCAGTGGGTAGCTAGAGCACGGCTGATGTGGAAGCATAAATGACCCGTGTCTTCCCTGGATGGAGACTCCCTGGTCCTCACCCAGCCACCCACAAGCTGGGGTCTGGGGCAGGAAACAGCTTCTCGGAGGTGGCTCACTGTCCTTTGCAAAGCGGACATGGGTTTGGTAAGAAGATGATATCGAAAAGTGTCAGACAGCTTTCTCGTGTAGGAGGCCATGACTGGCCCGTTGGTCTATATCCTTTGAAAGCCCTGGATGTCATCCTGATGTCCACTCGTGGACTTAAGATTCAGCTATATAAACAAATACGGTCCCTCCCCACACGGGAGCATCAGTCAGCCACGCAAAGGAGTGAAGCCCTGACACTCACTACAACGTGGACGGACCTTGAGGATATGACGCTCAGTGAGAGAAGCCAGACACAGAAGGACCCACAGGGTGAGATTCCATTGATGGGAAACGTCCAGAACAGGCAGATCCACAGACAGACGGTGGTTCCTGGTTGTCAGGGGCTGGGGAGGGGATGTGGGGTGATTGCTAATGGGGATGGGCTTCTTTTTGGGGGTGATGGAATGTGCTGGAATTAGTCATGATGGTTGCACATTTTGAGTTCACCAAATGCCACTGAATTGCGCACTTTAAAAACGGTTAACTTGGGCTTCCCTGGTGGCGCAGTGGTTGAGGGTCCGCCTGCCGATGCAGGGGACACGGGTTCGTGCCCCGGTCCGGGAAGATCCCACACGCCGCGGAGCGGCTGGGCCTGTGAGCCGTGGCCGCTGAGCCTGCGCGTCCGGAGGCTGTGCTCCGCGGCGGGAGAGGCCACAACGGTGAGAGGCCCGCGTACCGCAAAAAAAAAAAAAAACCCCAAAACAAACAAACAAAAAAAAACGGTTAACTTTATGCAAATTAAAAAAAAAAAAGCCCACAGAGCTGACTGCCCAATTATGCACTATCTTATTTTTTTTTTTTTTTTTTTTTTTGCGGTACGCGGGCCTCTCACCATTGTGGCCTCTCCCGCCGTGGAGCACAGCCTCCGGACACGCAGGCTCAGCGGCCATGGCTCACGGGCCCAGCCGCTCCGCGGCACGTGGGATCCTCCTGGACCGGGGCACGAACTCGCGTCCCCTGCATCGGCAGGCGGACTCTCAACCACTGCGCCACCAGGGAAGCCCCTGCACTATCTTATTTTGCTTTGCATGTTCCTGGTCCCCGATGGGTTAAGCGTTTGCGAGGAGGAACTGCTTGTCCTTTTTCTTTTTTTACCTAAAAAAATCAAACACGCTTATTTCAAAAAATGCAATCAACGCAGAAGTGGCGAAAGTAAACAGTGAAAGGCCCTGTGTCCTCTCTTCCCTGGGGCCGGGCCTCTGACTTCTCTTTGCATCTGTCACAACAGGGGAGCTGGACAGAGCTCTGAGGATGAGGGGATAGAAGAGAAAGCGACTGTCTCACGCTGACCCTTTTGGAGGGGCCTGATTTGGTCTTCTCTGGGGCCGTCCAGGGACGGACCCCAAGGGCTGGGGCAGGCTCACAGCAGTACTTGAGGCCTGCCTCTCGCCCCACTCTGTTTATAAAGCATGCTGGCACATCAATCGTCACAACACCCCATGATGTAGGTTTACATCAGCTGTGTCTTTCTGCTGATAAAACTGAGGCTCAGAGAGGTTGAGTGGCCCAAGGTCACACAGCGAGAGGCGGAGTCGAGTGCAAACTCCTACCGTCCTGCTAGCCTCCATGCCCACCGTTTGCTGAGGGTGTGCCCGGGGGTCTCTCCCCTGCTCACCTTGATGCGCTCGATCCCGGCTTCGATGCGGAGCTGTTCCACCAGCTTCCGAGCCTGGGCTATGTTGTTAGTGGCTGACATTGTCTGCCATCAGCTCTGGGCCCCTGTCGTCCAGAGAGCTGTGGGGAGAAGCAGACAGATGTGAGCTGGCTCGTGACGCCCCAGGACTGCAGGTGGAGAACGTCGAGGAGGGATGCCCCACTTCCGGAAGCCTCAGGGGGCCCTGAAGCCCCGCCACCCTGCAGCCACGACGCCTGTGTCCCTGAGTCACAGTGAGAGGCCCGGCCAAGCACATCTTCTCCTACAGTCCCCTCCTGCGGCCGGTCGGGGGTAAGTGCTCACTGGACATGACCACTGAGGGTCCCAGGAGAGCTCACAAAACCATTGCATCGGCTCCTGGTTGGCTCAGAATGAGGGGAGTTTTCTCTGATTCCTGCTCCTGCATTGGGTCCCCTTCCCCCATACTGTTGGCACTGGGGCCTATCATTCTGTCTTGGGGGCCATTCTGGGCCCTGTGGGGTTTCGAGCAGCCTCCCTGGCCCCCACTCACCTGATACCAGGAGCACCCCCAGCGTGACAACCACAGATGTCCCCAGACATGACCCAGTGTCCTCTGGGGGCAGAGTTGCCCAGGGGCGAGACCCCTGGCTCTGGACCAAGGCAGATCACGTGGGAAGCCTGCACCCGTGGGTCCTGGCTACCCCACCCCTTCTCTGCAGGGCCTGGGCCTATTTTCTTCCTTCATTTGGTCAATTGTCCAGCAAATTAAAATTTAATTAAATTTAAAATGTTGCGATGCCCATAGATTCACATGCATTTGTAGAAAACAGTAGAGACAGCCCGTGTACCCGCTGCCTGGTTTCCCCCAGTGGGGGCATCTTGCAAAGCTGTAGTGACGTCATAACCAGGATGCTGACATTGACACAGGGGAGATGGGGGGCACTTCCACCCCCAGGGTCCTCATGCCTCCCTTCAGGGGCCACAGCCAGGTGGCCAGGCCGTGGCTATGTTCACCTTTTATACTTTAGTACCATGGCCTTGAGAATGCTGTTTATTTATTTTAGGTGGCAATAGGCTATAACTTAGTTTATTATGAATAAAATGTGTAGCACATCATGCATTTCTACCCCACAAATTCAGGGTTAGAAGAATTCCAACACGACAGACCTTAGACTTGGCAAGAACGACGCAACAGACAGAGCAAGGCCACTTAAACCGGAAATGGCTTGTATAAGTAAAATTAACACAAACATCTTCTAGGTATGATTTGGTCTATAACTGGGCAAGATTAAGACAAATGCCATTCAACTTCAGTTAAAAAGCCAAAGTTTCGGGCTTCCCTGGTGGCGCAGTGGTTGCGCGTCCGCCTGCCGATGCAGGGGAACCGGGTTCGCGCCCCGGTCTGGGAGGATCCCACGTGCCGCGGAGCGGCTGGGCCCGTGAGCCATGGCCGCTGGGCCTGCGAGTCCGGAGCCTGTGCTCCGCAACGGGAGAGGCCA